>NW_017731934.1:654358-663298 GCF_001890085.2 Hipposideros armiger
ATATATATATATATATGAATATGTTCTCAGCTCTCTGTAGTATTCTCAACTACATTGTCTCAATGGCATGGTTGTCAGGTATGTCTCAAGTCTTTGTTATTAATAAGAGTTATAATAAATTGAAGTTTGCAAATGAGCAGATCCAAGTTTATCCTGTGGATGAAAACAGAGGGTTCTGTGGAAAGTTAACCTCAAAGTAACCTCGCAGGGTTACTTTCTGATCATGAATTCCTAACTAGGAAGGCCATGGTGGGTAGTCACGTCCCAGGCATATGACTTCTTAGTAAAAGGTTTATCTTGGCCTTAAGCAAGCCCTGTCCATTGTTTTGGTGCATCTGGGTTAACATATCTTTGAAGTGCCAGAAGTAATACCCCTGAAGGTGTAACAGCCCTCAAGAGAGCACATAATCTTAAATATCCTGTAATCCAACCCCCTCCCCAACCCCCTCCACCTTGCTTCCTCCCACCTCCATCTAATCTTCCTTATGTTCTCTCCTTAATTTCAAAGGCATAAAAGGAACTACAAAACTGCTATTTTCCAGAGCATTTGAGATCTTGCTTCCTGGCATATGTCATCAGTTTGGCTCAAATAAGCTCTTATAAAAATTCTCTATAAGTTTGGACATTTCTTACGTTGACAATTCTGACCACTGTCACCAAGTTTTACCACTTTGTGCTTTCCTGAATGAGAGAAAGAGATGAAGTTACAGAGTGTGCTCAAGGAATTTCATAGAGCCAAGGCCTTATCTTATCTCTGTCACAGACCTGAATCTAGGTATGGACAAAGGGTTGAGTGTTTCAGACCCACGTGAATGTCATTTCTCTCCTGTGTTCTAGGGGTAAACGGGTTGAAACGTTGCTTCTGGGGACATTGACATCACAGTTTTGTAGACAGGGAGTTAGTTTCCTTGTGAGGTTTTCATGGCCTGTTGAAGAAAGTAATGTATTGGGAAGGCAATTCCAGGCTGAACAAGGGAATAGACGGTATTTATTTAAAATGCTTTTCATTGGTTAGAGAAAATCTGATGTTTGTGGTTTCCCCCACTACCATTAGAGCAGTGGCTTTTAAATTATTTTGACTGACATACAGTAAGAAACACATTATTCAAAGTAACCATGGTTTTTATATACACATATAATGGTTTATATATAAAGATATATATATGCATACATATGTAATGACATATATGAGTATATACATGAATAAAACAAGTTTCACAAACTATGCTTACACTTACTGTGTTTCTAATATATTTTTACTCTGTTTTGGTTTGTAAAAAATGCTAGATACAATCCACTAAATTGATTTTATGATCATTAATGGATTGCTATTCAGAGTTTAAAGATATTTATTTAGAAGTATCCTCATTTTTCAGACTGAAGAGTTGCTTACTGTCAATTAACTGAAAACGATAAATTCAGTGTCCTCTTTCACAGGCAGTGGCTAGAGCTCTGGCCAACAAACCATGACAGCTGCCTTAGCAGCACTAGATGACTGGTTTGGCTATGATAAACAAAATAAAAACACTGCTTTCCATTTAATGGAACTCAATGAGTCCTATAAAACATTTAGCCAAGCAGCTGTTGTTAAGCCATTCATAAATATATTGTCCTACTTTATCCCACATTTATAAACCATTGTGCTGGTGTGTTGATTAAGTCAGTTGAAAAGAAAGCATCATCAAGATAGCATTGCAACATTATCTCAACATGCATTCTTACTAATAAGACAGTTGCTGGAAATTTAGTGGGTTTTTTCTCTAGCATATGTAAACATCCAATATAAAAGGATTTAATCCTCTTCAAACTTTGCTCATCTATTTTTGCCTCAAAGAGATTCCGAATTAAAGGCTAAACGTTTTGTTTTTCAGGTTTTAAAAGTTTCAAATTCTGCATCATCAAGGCAGGGTTTTATGTGTAGCCTATTTTTCTCATATAATGTCTCTATACTAAAAAAAAAAAACGTTCCCAGATTTTGATCATTGGTGTTAATGAACTCTTTGGTCTCATTGTGATTTTGTAAAAACAAAACAAAAACGAGTTGTTGCTTTTCTTTTATTGAAAATGGCTGTCTCTTTTCTAGCAGTTCCTTTAAAATCCATTCTGAGATACAGGCTCTGTGGCCATATACCAATTCTGACCAGTGGAATTTAGGAAGCAACCATTACTGAATATTAGAAAAACCTGGAATAATTTTAAATAAATGCAGCAAGGAACTCAGAGGGGACAGGACCTTGAGCTTTTGAGGTAGCGAGGCTGTTGTTTTGGAGGTGGCATTTGGTGTCTGCCTCATGGGGCAAAAACTGGATTGTGTTATCCTTTTTCATCAAGCTGATTTTTGCCCTTGGGCGAGAACTGAACGTGGATAGTAACACAGTGCAGGTGCCTGAGCAGGCGCAGTTCAGTGTTTCGCTTTGGATTGTAAATTGGGTGTATTGGGAAGGCTATCCTGTGTAATCTGAGATTTCTTAAAACCAGTATCTGAATGAAACATAAATGTTTATTTGTAAATTATTATTTTCTTATTTTAGCAATGACTGGAATTATAAAACCAAGATTGGGCCATGCCAGGAAGCTGAACAGACCTGATCTCATGCTGGAGAGAACCCAAACATGAAAAGGAATGGCGATGGGCTTGGATCCGCCCATGCGGTGATTTGGGGAAATATCCTGATGACTCTGTGATTGAGTTCCTGGGCCAACTACCTAGTCCTCATCCAGAATGAGGATGTGCACTCTCCTAAGGGTAACTGTTAAGTACTGTCATTCATCCTAAGGCAGATAATGGGGAAGGTGTTGGAGGGAAGGACGCCCTGTTATGGGGTTGAGGGGTCTGCATTTCCACTGGTAGAGGTTCAGTTATTCTGCACCACACAGGGATTGCTGGGTGGCAGAGACTCTGAGGTGGGGACCCCGGCAGACCTAGTGGTTATTGTAAGTTGTACCTGTTACTTGCACTGCACTTCTATGAACCACAAACCTTCCACAGGGTTTGTCCAAAAGAGTCATAGCCTGGTCTCGTTTGTCCTGTGGGCACTGGAAAGACAGGATGGGGAGTGGGGGTGGGAGAGAAAGAGAGAAAGAGAGAGAGAGAGAGAGAGAGAGAGAGAGAGAGAGAGAGAGACAGAGAGACAGAGAGAGAGAGAGAAATAGCATGTTAACAATTGGTAAATCTAGATTTAAAGTTGTTCATTATATTAGTCTTTCAACTTTTCTGTAGGTTTCAAAATTTTCAAAACATAAAGTTGGGGGAAAGAAACAGCAATGTAGAATGTTTTTAGTCCTTGAAGAGGTGATAATCAGGACACAGCTGTTAAATTAAATGCAATTATTATGTTTATATTATTAAGTACTTTGTTATATGATACAGTAGCTAGCTCAGCGCTTTGAACTTAGGAGGGATTCGCCTATTTTTTTGGATAGCACAGATTGAACTACTTTATCCTACTGTGAGAACATACCACAGAAACCTCTAGAGCACGGGTCAGCAAACTTTTGAGACAGAAGAGCCAATCCTGTCCCTCACAACAATTTAAAAATTATTCGAGAGCCATAAATATAGTTTTACATAATCACCATAATGTGAATAATATCCTTTAAAAATTTTATAAATGAAACTATGATAGTTTTATTTTCATTTTCAATTTTACTTCAGAGCCACATGTACGTACCCAAAGAGCTGCATGTAGCTCGCAAGCTGCATGTAGCTCGCAAGCTGCAGTTTGCTGACCCTTGGTCTAGAGAGCAGCGGTTCTCAACCTGTGGGTCGCGACCCCTTTGGGGGTCAAACGACCCTTTCACAGGGGTCGCCTAAGACCATTGGAAAACAAAAAGATATTTATATTACAATTCATAACAGTAGCAAAATTACAGTTATAGAGAGCAACGAAAATAATTTTATGGTTGGGGGTCACCACAACATGAGGAATTGTATTAAGGGGTCGCGGCATTAGGAAAGTTGAGAACTGCTGGTCTAGAGAATCCAACCCCTCCCCCAGTATCCTTGGGGCGGCATTATGCAGGTATCCACATATCTCACCCTGAGTGGAAGCTCAGGAAAAGGAAGATAGACTATCCTCTTTATCCTCAGAGTGTGGTGTGCTCTATAAACCAGCAACAGCTGCATCTCACAGGAACTTGTTAGAGATGCAGGATATCACTTTAGCCCAGATCCACTGAGGCAGAACCTGATTCGCATGCACAGAGTCTGTTTCATCCCTGGTAGACATTTAGGCTGAAGCCATGCACCTGCATTGAATGTCTCCATGCTTGCTAGAAAGTAAATGTAGCTATATGACCAAAAAGATTTATTGGGATTTAGTCTGTTCTTTGCCAACATTTAAAAGAGATACTTTTTCTAATCAAATACATGTAGCTTATTTCTTCAAAACTTTTTCTTTTTTTATTGTGGGTGATAATGATTTTCCACGTGTGACCTAAGTATCTTCCACAATTCTTCTGATCACAGTGAGAGAAAATTTTTACATTCTAGGCCTTATAAACTTGAAGTTGTTTTAGTCCTGAAAAATACTCTTCTGAAATAGAAAACGACACCAATTCAAGTGCTTTAATTAGTTTTTAAAATATAAAACATGCTGTGTGTTGTAAAAGTTTGTTGAAACATTTATTTTTCTCTGTAGCCCTTTAACTAGAAACAATTTAAAGGTAGTTCGCTAACAGTTCAAGATTTGGAAATGGTTTTCTTTTCCTTTTATTATTCTGCAGTCTGTGCCACCATAGCTAAGGAAAATGAGAGGAAATCCTATCTTCTTCAGTCTCTAGACAGAGTTGAAACTCAAGGTCTCTTTAGTGAGGGCTTTAAGAAAGACATCAATGTCCTGGAGCCCAAGCAACAGAGATGCAAATGTATTTGTGACTTGGAGATTTTAGTGAAGTCCTGTTAGAATGAAAACTGTGGGCCTTCTGGATAAATATGTCCAGTGTAATTATTTAAACTTAAAAAAATGCCAAGGAAAAAGGAAAAAAGAAACCCTCACATTTGGAGCCCTGCATCTGGAAGCTTTTTTCCCCCCTTAGGAAATATTTGTGGCTCTTTGTTCCTGTCAAGGAGGAAAACGGGCTTGTAAATTTCACCCAAGAGAAAGCATATCTTTGCATCCACTGCATCAGGAAGGAATAGATACAACCCCACTAACGCATGCCAAAATCCCAGAAACTTGACCAAAGGCTGAGGGGGGTGGGGTTGGAGTAAGGGGTGGAATTATGCAAGAAAAGCAACCCAGCCTGGCAGAGAATTTCAGTAAGGAAGTTCTCTGTGCCAACCTTGGCCTCAAAGGAAAATACTCCACCCTCTTAAAGTTGTGAAGATGTCGAGGGAGGCAGTGCCTTCCTTCACTGGCCTTCCAGATACCCCCTAGACAGATGGACCCCTCCAAGACCAGCGGAAGGAAACCTCCCGTTATACATTAGATGTATATTTACATGTGCAGCCCAGCCTTGCATGTCAGGCAGTTGCTTGTGGTGTGGAAGGGGCCATGAAAAGCATCCCAAAGTTTTTAGACTGCCAGTCTCATTGCCTAAGATTCAACCATTATTGGCTCTTGTTTTTTTATAGTAAAAATTTTACTCACCCTGGAAGTTTCCTTAAAACGTTAGCTAACTCTGGGAGGGTGGGGTCCTTCAAGGCTCTTTTGTATTAAAACCCGAGGCCTTGCTTCCTACACACAGGGACCCCTAAAGTAAGGATTCAAATAAAAAAGAATGACATTCAAGCATGTGCACTCTTTTTGGCTGCTACCCACTCTTCCTTATTCCTACTGCTTACAGGGGTGTGTGAAATATTTTTACCAACACGAAGTAAATTACTAGCGAGGTTAAACAGCTTATTCTCAGCATTGTCTGCTTTCAGACTGTGAGAATGGTCTTACCTGGAATTCCTTAGAGCTATACCACCAGGCCTGGAATTCAAGACTGTCAAATAGTTTCCCCCATTTTGGGGGCAACACCACTTCTTGTATGGCAGCTTCCAAATATCAACTGTTGCCTTATCAGTTAGGGACAGGGTTGCACCAGGAGTTTGAAAAAGTACCAATGACTCTGCATATTTTAAATGCCCCCTCTTGCAACCTATCCAAATAAATACTTTATACCCTTAAATGCTTCCTGAGGTGAGGCCCAGCGCTTCCACCTGAAACCTCAACAGAAGCCTTTATTGCATTATCTTAAAGAAACATTCTTAAAATTAATTAAATCTGTTACCTTGAAGATGCAATTGCTACCAATACATAATTTTAACCATCCCTTCAAAACAGTTTGCTTTCATTACCAAGCTTAATGATGATCCCCTCAGCCTATTACCTGGGTTTCTTGCCATCACTCTGGCCCTTGACAAAGGAATTTTTAGCACTACCCCAGCCATACTAAAAAGAGCTCAGTAGTTAGAGGTGAACTAGGGGGCCTTCACTTTGTCAGTTTTGTTTGCTCAGACTTGTGGTTGAGGCCTACACGTATGAGATAAGTGCACACACACCCCACAGAATCTCAAGCTAGGAAGTCTGAGTGGCGCTGTTTTATACATCTAGCTTGTATTTGAGGCTCCTGACCTCAGGTTTCTGCAGTGTGCCAGGCAGGAAGTACCTCTCCCATCAAGACTGCGATGGCAATGGAACATTTGAAAGAGCATCTAGGACTCTTAAGACAATCTAAGTCTACACAGACAGCATCTTTGGCCCTTTATTGTCTGCTCAGCCTTCTTGTTCTGTCTCCTGGGACTCCTTTCTCTTTCCTGTGGTGCCTCGCCAGGCTTATACTGCATGACCCCAGGCCTGCCAGCCCCAATGTGCCCCACAATCTTTCTCCACCTCTGCCCTTATCTAATCTTCTGCTCCAGCTCTTCCTTGCAAGCAATATTGGGACAACTAATATTTTTTGGTGCTTGCAGTTTACAAAATATAGATAATTATGTTAAACCCAAACAACCCTGTCAAGATGGTATAATTATCCCCATTGTAGCATAAAAACAAATGTAAGGCTCAGAGCTTCAGCGGCTTGTTTAGGTTACAGGATAATTGATGGATTTGTGTATTCCTGTTTACATGGTGGGCTCCCACCTTCAACCCTGCAGGCCCTGTGACTGGCTACCTGGACTATGTATCTTCTCTATTTCAGTCTACCCAGCTTCCCAGCATGAGCCAAAGGCTCCAAGAAAACACAAGAAAGTTTCTTTCTTTCTTGCTCCTACTAGAGATAATCTAGTATCTCCTCAATAATTTTTATGTGACTGCTTATTAGAGAAGGTAGCATCTGGGGTAAGACTAGTGTTTAGATTGGGTGGTGTGAATGGCGGGCTGGGTTCCCACTTTGAAGAAGGCCACTTTGGGCAGGATGGTAGACATGAGGGCTGAAGACTCCCCTAGTGCAGATAGAGGGAGGTGGGAAGGAAGAGGATTGGGAAGGAACCCTGGGATCTCTTCCCTATCGGAGCTCCGTGGAGAAAAGGCTGCGAGCAGATGTTGAGGGCGTTGTTTTCACAAGTGATTTCCTGAGACACAAGCAATGCAGGTTCAGGGCCTAGCTGGAAAGGTGGAAGGCAGAGGTGTGCAGAAAGGCATCTAATTTTGGTGGGGAAAAGCCAGCCTTCTTGCAGAGGGAGCCCAGTTTATTTGTGCCTTTCAGGGAAGTAGCAGGAAGGGGCAGGAAAGCCATCCTCACCCAGGGGAGCAGAAGTAGCAGCTCTGAATTGTGGAGGTCTAAGAGGAAAAAATACTGCAGGAGACTATGTGAGCCACCCAGGCTCCCACAAAACTACCTTGGGAGCCCCTTTAGGTGGGGAAAAGACCTGGGTCTTGCAGTTGTACAGGACGGAGCTGGTGAAACGTGATTGTCAATGGCACTGTGACCTCCATTACCATGATTAGCGGGCTCTTGGGAGGCTGAGGTACAGACACTGAAGAATCTCAACATAAATTTTGGCTAATCTTCCAGTTTCTCATAAACAATGTAACAACTGCGCATTTGCAATTTTGTTTTTGAAAAGAAAGTGTTTATTTTTCCAAATAATATAGCAGTTACAGGCAAATGTTAATTGAGAAGGACTGCCCCTCAGGGATTGCCAGCCTCCCCACTACCCTTTGAGCAAATGGTAGAAGTTGTGTGTGGAGGTGAGTTAGCCCCACCAGCCCACTCTCTCCTACCTGAGCCTTATAACTTCTGAAAAAGTCCTTGTGGAATGGAAACACTTAGGCAGGAAGCTCATCCTTAGAGAACTGAAACAAAGAAGAAAATGAGGTGAAAGTGCATTTCTTACTAGTATATTTCCCCTTTTTTTTTTCCTCAATGAAGATGATAAGTTCAGTGCAAAGACATGACTGTGTGAAAGAGCAGAAGCATTGGAGCTCAGCTGACTAGATTGAATTCTCCACACGCACTGCGTGTGACTTTGGGCAAGTCTCTTAAATGCTGTGGAGGACTGATGGGTAGACCAACGGCTCTCACTGTGAAGGGCAGGGCCCATCCCAATTAGGGAGTCTGATGAGTGCTCCCCAGGTGGGAATCCTAACTCTGCTACTATTGTGTGACCTGCGGCCAAGCACTTAATCTTTCCGAACCTCAGCTTTCTCATCTGCAAAATGAGAGAAGTGTCAACTAGCTCATAAGGTTGGTATGAGGATGAAATGGGAAAAAAAAGACCCATAGCTCTTGGCACATTTCATGCACTCAGTAAATATCATTTATTATTATTAACCGTGGATGTTTTTGATGCACTTGTGTTTATTTATGCCTGAGCTTACTTTACTTTTTAATGGATTATTTATCTTCCTTTAGTTAGAAGTTGTTTTTTCTTTTTTTTTTTAAGATTTTATTGGGGAATTGGGGGAGGAAAACAGCGCTGGGGAATCTGGGGAAGGGAAACAGACAAGTTGCTGTCCTTTTGTTCTTCAGTCTAGTTGTGGAGGATGTCGCTTCACTGGCCCATGTTGG
>NW_017731934.1:667573-671395 GCF_001890085.2 Hipposideros armiger
GTTGACATACAATATTATACAACATCAACTTCAGTGCAGTGATTAAGCCTTTAAGCCTCTACCCCATCTATGATGCGGTCTCCCTAACAAGACATGACTACCTGACACCCTACAAAATATTTACAACATTATTAATTATATTTCTTGAACTGTCTTTCATATCCCTGTGGCAATATTATAGTTACCTATTTATGCTGTCTAACCCTTTCCCCTTCTCCCTCATCCCCACCCCCTCCCAAGACCAGATTTTCTTAATTCACAACAAATTCATTAAAATAAACTTAATCCAACACCAAGATTATTAAACATTTCTTTATATGAAGTATATTCCTTCTTTGGAGTACGAGGTCAACAGGAGTCTCAGCATGAGTCTGTGTAGACATGGCCAACTTGTAGAAAGAACCCACTAGAAGCCCACTTGGATGTGGGCTGTGAAGCATCCTGGCAGAGGCTTTACCATAAAAGAAGGAAGGAACTGGGCAATAAGAAACTTTAGACTTTGGAAGGGAGAGACATTTCTGAGTTTTAGCATGGTGATTGTCACTTCGATTTAACTCCAGGCCCAAACTCCGCTGGAATGATATCTGAGCCCCATGGAGAGAGAGCAGGGTTATCAGAAATAAAAACCAAGAGCAGCTTTATTTAAAGATGAGGCTGAGGCAGGAGCAGAATTGACTGGCTGCACAATTGAAGAGAGAAATGAAACATTCTTGCTGCTTCCCCACACAACACTCCGAAACTTTAAGCCTTTGACACAGGGGCTTTGTTGTATCCACTATGGCAGAAGACAATGGAACCCACAGACATGGTGGCCTGTGGTTTTTGCTAAGTGGGTGATGGCACAGCAGGCAATGTAACCAGCAGAGGCAAACCTCTCTAGGAGCACGTGCAGTATACTTCCAGGGGCATCTAGAAATACTTGAGAAATACAGGCAGCCTTCTTGCAGAAGGTACCTATGGAAGGAGGGTAGGGGCCAATGGAATTCGTGTTCTTATCATTAGTGTAATTCCCTTAATCCTCTCCAACTATAGAAGCCTGGGGAAACATGAATTACCAGTAAATAAAATCCTGAATTGTGTGCCAGGGCAGAAGTAAGAAACACCTCAAATGAAATGAAAGAACATGATTTGGTGTAGTTTTCTTCATCTCAAAACTGGATAGTTGGATGGAAAATATATTTAGACCACAATCTGGCCACAAGTAATGTATGCTTTTGTATGTTTTGACAGAATAAAAAGCAAATCCAAGATGTCAACTGGTGACCTAGCACCTCCAAAAAACTTGTAAAGTAAATTAATTACAGAATGTATCGTTGCCAGCATATTTTCTTGAGTTCTTCTGGTTTCATGTTTTTTACGTCCTAATCTTGTTAACTTCTAATGTACTTATGATGTGGATTTCTTTTTAATGCAGAACACATTTTAATATTCTTGTTTTTGGCAAGATTTTACACAAATATGTTACTTCCAGAAAGTGACTTAGTAAGAAATGTTAATAGAAACACCTTTATAATATTCATAGGTGTTTAGTCTTTAAAAATAGGTGTAATCAGACTTTTAAAATCCTATAATTGCTAAAATTATCACATTAAAAAACTTAACTTTTGTCCTTTGTAGTAAATAACCACCACGGAAATGCATAGAAGATAAGAGATGAATGTTAATTACAAATTTTAATGTTTATTGATTTTTTGAATTACAAAAAAATAGTGTTCTACTTGTAGAATATTTAGAAAAAGTTGAAACACATTAATAAAAAAATAAACCACAAACCCCATAATCCAACCTGTTGGAGACAACCACTGTTATAATTTGGGGGTGTTTCCTCTTTGTATAGCAAAATAAAATCATAATGCTGTATAATAATTTTATATCCTGTTATGTTTTCACGAACCGTATTTTCTTAGCACTTATTTCTCTAGTCATTTGGAAGGAATAATTACATTTTTTTCTATCTGTGATTATCCTGTCATTATTAAAAGCAGTTTGAGATATATGTATCTCTGCTTATCAAGCTTAAGAATATAATTGTACTTACTAATTATCATCTGTGTAAAATGAGAGAATTTTCAGGTTTGTATTGTTTTTTTCCCATTTCACAATTTTCACTGATGTATTCTGGAATGTAGCTCTACATTATTATTGTCATTTTATATTACTAATTTTTCTTTGGGAATTTATTTTTTGAGATTTCTTTTGTTCTGTAACCATATTAATGATAGTTTTCAAGGTGTTACTGTAGGTTTCATTACGTAGTTTCCACAGCTTCCTACCACCGCTTCTTATTACGGCACCTTCATTCTTGAGCTCTTTATCTTGATCCACCCCTAGGTTGGCTGTATCCCCAAACTGTGATTGCGGTACTTTCTGAGCACTGGCTAATAGGAGAATATTGGTCTTTCCTACAAATGACCTCGTGGCTAAGTATATCATTTGTTTTTTCCTCCCTAGCTTGGAAGTCAGTCTTCATTTATGGCTGCTATTTGGTTTTCTGGAGGTTTTTCTTCCCTTAAGGCAGTGGTCCTCAACTCTGGCAGCACATTCAAATCCCTGGGGGAGATTTTTTAAAATGTTAATGCCCAGGCTCCATCCCAAAATAATTAAATCAGAATGTCTAAAGATGGATCCTAGATACTGGTATTTTTAAAAATAATTTTTTATTTTTCAAATACAGTTAACATACAATAGTATATTAATTTCAAGTGTATAAAATAGTGATTAAATATTTATATAGGTTATGAAATGATCACACTCTCTGACTAGTCTAGTACCAACCTGACACCACACATAGTTATTACAATGTTATTGGCTATATACCTATGCTGTACTTTACATCCCAGTGACTGTTTTTATAACTGCAATTTGCACATCTTAATCCTTTCCCCTTTTCACCCATCCCATCAACCCCTTTCTCATGTGGCAACCATCAAAATGTTCTCTGTATCCATGAGTTTGTTTCTGTTTTGTTTATTTTGTTTTTTATATCCACATATAAGTGAAATCATATAATATTTGTTTTCTCTTTCTGACTTATTTTACTCAGCATAATACACTCTAGGTCCATCCATGTTGTTGCAGATGGCAAGATTTGATGTTTTTATGGCTGGGTAATATTCCACTGCATATATATATATACATTTATCTGTTGATGGACACTTAAATTGCTTCCATGTCTTGGCTATTGTAAGTAATGCTGCAATGAACATAGGGATGTGTATGTCTTTTCAAATTAGTGTATTGGGTTTCTTCAGATAAATACCCAGAAGTAGAATTGCTGGGTCCTTCTTTGTCTTTTGTTATAGCCTTTGTTTTAAAGGCTATTTTGTCCAATATGAGCATTGCTAATCTAGCTTTTTTATTCTTCATTTCCATTTGTACGAAATATATTTTTCCATCCTTTCACTTTCGGTCTGTGTGTGTTTTTTTATCTGAAGTGGGTCTCTTATAGATAGCATGTATATGAGTCTTGTTTTCTTATTCATTCAGTCACCCTATGTCATTTGATTGGAGCACTTAACCCATTTACATTTAAAGTAATAATTGATAAGTATATAGTTATTGCCATTTTATTATTCATATATATATATTTTTTTTTACCACCCCCCACACGTCCACCTGCTGCCTGGCAGCCCACGGCAGCCCATCCAGGTCAAGCCATTGTTCACAATCTTAGCTGTAGAGGGCACAGCTTACTGGCCCATGTGGGAATTGAACCAGCAGCCCTATTGTTCAGAGCTCCTGCTATTACCAACTGAGCTATCTGGCCACCCCTTATTATTTATATATATATATATATATATATATATATATATATATATATAT
>NW_017731934.1:672575-676466 GCF_001890085.2 Hipposideros armiger
GTGTGAGCTGCCAAGAGCTGCTATGAGCGGCTGTCCAGAGGCCGGTGACCGATCTGCCTCACCCTGGAAGAGCACAATGATAATACCAACATGGGCCAATGAAGTGACGTCCTCCACAACTAGATTGAAGAACAAAAGGACAGCAAATTGTCTGTTTCCCTTCCCCAGATTCCCCAGTGGTGTGCCCCTCCCCCAATTCCCCAATTAAGAAAAAAAAATCTTTAAAAAAAAAAAAAAAGAAAGAAGGTGATGTTTCTCTCCAAGATGCTTATACAAGTTTTTTCCTTCTTAAATCTTGGAGCATTCAACAGGATATGTCTAGGTGCCCATGTCTCCTCATTACTGCCTGGTAATCTTTAATTCTATAAACTCAGCAATTTCCCCCATTATTCCCTTAAATATTGCTTCCACATATCCATTCTATTTTCCCTTTCTAGGATTCCTAGGACATGTTGATTTGGTTTTCTTGATTTCTTCTTCATATTTCTCTTATTTTCTCTCATCATTTTACCACTTTATCCTTGTGACGTCACTGTGGATTTCTTATTTATTAATTTTATTTTATATAGTATTCAATATGCTGTGTATTGCTTTTGACATTTGTAATTATGTGGCTGTATTTCTCATTTCCACACAATGTGCATTGTCCAATTTTAGAAAGAACCCTGAAGTGATTTTCAAAAATCAGTTTACACTCTTACCAATAATTTATGAGAGTTCCAGTTGCTCTATATCTTTTCCAGTACTTAGTGTTGTTAGCTGTTTGCTTTTTCCTGTGACTGATGGTGTTCACACTTATTGTCATGTATCTATCAACTTTTCTCAAATGACAGAATATTTTACCCATTTTTAGTTGATTTTTCAGTTTTATTCTTCTTGATAGGTGGGAATTCTTTATATACTCCTTTGTTAGTTATATCTATTACAAATACCTTCTCCTAGTCTGTGGCTTGCTCTCTTAATTTGTCTATTGATAAACATACATTCTTTATTTTAATAAAGTTCATTTTTTTTCAATCTTTCATTCAAAGGATAGTACTTTTGGTGTTCTATTTAAGAAATTTTGCCTAGGGCTGGCCGAGTGGAGCGTTGGTTAAGAGCTGGCTTGGGACACCAGAGGGCCCCGGTTCAGATCCCACATATGAGGGCCAGTGACACTGCCCTCTACAGCTCAACCTGGAGCTGGGCTGCCGTGAGTCGCTGGCGACAGCATAGGCTGCAGCCCCTGCTGCAGTGGGTTGTCATGGGCTACTGTGTATAGCNCGATTCATAACAGTAGCAAAATTACAGTTATAGAGTAGCAACGAAAATAATTTTATGGTTGGGGGTCACCACAACATGAGGAACTGTATTAAGGGGTTGCGGCATTAGGAAGGTTGAGAACCGCTGCTCTAGATAAAGGCTGAATTCCCTAATGAAGCTCACTAACCCTTTTGGGGTGGGTCCCTGCTCTCTGCCCACTTTCTCCTTTTCCAACTCTTCCACTCACTCCCCACCTCCTTTTATTTCCAGACATACTGAGCAACATGAAGCTTCAGATCAGGCCCCTCTCTCAAGTTTATATTGTCATGTCCTCTAGGAAATAATCCTTAGCTCATCCTTCATAGGATGGTTTACTACTCTTCCATTTGTTAGATACAAGGAAGTACCCAGATCTTTCCTCCACCATAGCAACAGTGGCATTGGATGGTAATGAGTTAATTGCTGCAGTTATTCATTCCGCTTCCATTCATTCATTCATTCCCGTATTCAGTACTGTTATAATGTACTTACCAGGCACTCTAAAAGCTATTTCGCTCTAAAAGCTAAAAAGGTCTTCTAATTTTAAGAGTGTTTATCCTAGGAACTATTGTAAAATATTCATTTTTTCCAGATTTATTGAGATATAATTGATATATAACGTGTAAATTTGAGGTGTGCAATGTGATGATATAATGTATCTGTATATTATGAAATGATTACCACAACATGGTTAGTTAACACATCCATCACTTCACGTAGTTACCATTTTTTATTTTTTATTTTGTGGTAAGAACATTTAAGATCTATCCTCTTAGCAAATTTCAAGAATACAATACAATATTGGTGACTATAGTCACCATGCTGTACATTAGATCCTCAGAACTTACTCATCTGACAAAAGTTTGTGCCCTTTGACCAACATCCCCATTTCCCCTCCCCCGCGCCCCTGGCCACCACCATTCCCGTCCCTGTTTCTATGAGTGTAACTTTTTTAAATTCCATATATGTGAGATCATATTGTATTTGTCTCTGTATATCTGACTTAATTCACTTAGCATAATATCCTCAAAGTCTATTCATATTGTTGCAAATGGCAGGATTTCCTTCTTTTTTAATGGCTAAATAATATTCATTGAATATTATTCAGTATATACATATATATATATATATATATATATATATATATGTTTATATATATATATATGGTTGTCCGAAAAGTCATAATATATTTTTTCTGGTTTTTGCCACAAAAATGCATCATGACTTTTCCGACAACTGTGTGTGTGTGTGTGTGTGTGTGTGTGTGTGTGTGTGTGTGTGTGTGTTTGTGTTTTGTTTTTCTTTTATCCACTTAACCATTGATGGAGGTAGAAATTTAGGTTGTTTCCATGTCTTGGCTATTGTATATAATGCCACAATGAACATGGGGGTGCAGGTATCTCTTTGAGATAATGATTTGTGTCCTTCAGATATATACCCAGGGATGAAATTGCTGGATCACATGGAAGTTCTGTTTTTAATGTTCTGAGGAACCTTTGCACTGTTTCTAACAGTGGCTGCACCAATTTACATTCCTACTACCAACACACCAGTATTCCATTTTCTTCACATCCTCACCAATATTTGTTACCTTTTGTCTTTTTGATAATAGCCATTCTAATAGGTGTGTGATTATATTTCATTGTGGTTATAGTAAAATATTCCTGTCACCATTCCTGGGAGTTGTTTGTGGTTTCTTTTCTGGCCTCTGTTCTCTGTTGGCTGCCATTTTGGAAAAGACTACTCTCTGGTCTAGTACTTCCAGGCCAGCATAGCAGGGGATAAAGTCACATTGGGGTTAAAATGCATTTCAGAAACCTGGATAGTTAGGTATTTTTTCTTATCAATATAAATAGATGCATTGTCAAAATAGAGAAATAAACAAAAACTCCTGGAAAAGGTGAAGGAAGTTTTTGGCCCTCAATTACCTTAAACAAACAAACAAACAAACAAAAGTACTGTGAAACATGTGGATTTTAAAAAATAATTGGTTCTATTCTCTCTTAAACATATCCTTTTTCAGTTGCCTTCTAATTAATAAAAATCCCCACGATCATTCTATATTAAGATATTAAATTTCATCATTGCTCACTGCTGTGTAGAGATTCACAGGATCTCCCTATCCCATCCTCCAGCCTCACAAGGTCATGAATATTGTGGCTTACTTACTCCTTAAGGTCCTTGGCAGCCAATGGTTTTATTGCCTAAAGGAATCCTCCTTCTGAAGCAAAACTTCTCTTGAAGAAACCAACTTATCCCTCAAATTCTGTGGTTTTTGTTTTAAAGAATTTTTTCCCACTGAGCATCTTTCTGGAACAGTTTTCAAAATTATCCCTCAATAATAATTTTTTTCTCCTTAATTCTCAAAGGGCATTTCTTCTGAATTACCCTAATATAAAAGCAACCTATGATGATATCAATAACCTCAGGTGATTCTACATAACCTCTTCAGACTGATAATGGCTGAATCAATGGTTCAGAAATGTGCTGTTTTTAAAAAGACCAGATTTTCTTTTTTTCTTTTTCTTTTTTTTTATTGTGAAATATACATTTTTAAAAAATTAGTTTCAGCTGTACAACACAGTGCAATAGTTATACTTTTTACCCCTC
>NW_017731934.1:683432-687276 GCF_001890085.2 Hipposideros armiger
GTCCTCCACAACTAGACTGAAGAACAAAAGGACAGCAACTTGTCTGTTCCCCTTCCCCCAATTCCCCAGCACTGTTCCCATCCCCCAATTCCCCAATTTAAAAAAAAACAACAAAAAAAACCCCAAGCAATCTGATTTTTTTTAAAAAAGAAATTTTGCCCAAACAGAAATCATGAAGACATTATGTTTTCCTCTAGATGCTTATATTGGCTTGCTTTTCACATTTATGTCTATGATCCATCTCAAATTAATTCTTATGTATTGTGTAAGGATGAAGTCAAGCTTTTATAAAAATGCAGTTATGTAAACTTTAACTTATAAAGTTTCTTCTTTGCATTTGGTGAAAAGGTTGTGCTATTTGACAGATTTTTGTGGTGGGTTTCCTATCTAGTGCTTTTTCCTTAGGCACCCCAAACTCACTGCTGGTTTGTGATATGGCTGCCCTGGTCCTAGCTTCCAAGCCGAGGTTTCTACCTAGGTACCCTGCATCATCAAAGATGTCACAAACAGCCTGCTGCTTGGGGGAGCCACTTAGGCCTTGCCTTTATGACTAGCTCCACAGAGGCAGTGAGGGTCCCCAAAGCTGGGGACCACCATCTAGTAACACAACTATTATGACTATGCATGGGCTTTCTGCTTGAAACATTTACTGTTGCTTGCCTCCTCTGCTACCCTTACACTCACACAATTTTCAAGAGCCAGAAGAACCACTGCTGGGGATGCGTAGTCAGCCTCCTGGTCAAGCTGCTCCTTCTGTGATTGGCAAATTGGACCTGGATGTCCTTTTTAAAGCTGGTGCCAACTGCACAGGATTTAGAAGAAATTCTTTGAAGTTTGTGGCATTTGTTTGGTTTCCTTCCCTAGCTTCCAGTACTGATCTAGGGTTTTACATATTTTAAAGTTTTCTAGGTCATTTTGGATGGGGCTGGGAAACAGGTGGTTCAAATATGTGTTCTCAGCCTCCCCTATTTCCCCTGAAATGTAATAAGATGTTTTTCTTACTTTCAACCTTGTGAGGATTGTGGAGAAAACTCTGTTAGTTCTAGGAAAATATTATTTACATCAATAGTAAACATTATTTGTTAATATTGGCAATTAGTATTTAATATTTATTTATTTACACATTTGTTTATGTACTTCACTCCAGTCTTTTTTCTTTTCTAGGCACTTTTTGAAATATAATTAAGATCTTGCTTTATATCAAATTTCCTATATTACTTAGAAAGCTTTTCATTGTACTATCAGCATTTCTTTGTGTTATTGATAACTTTAATTATATATATATATATATATACTTTAATCCATTTTAAAAAAAAAGACATATATGTGAACACATCTGTATTTATTTGTATAGACAAAGAAAAAATTATGGAAAGATACACAGTAGGCTGTAAAGCAGCAGAGGGAGAGTATTACTTTTGCTTTGTAAACTTCTATATTGTTTAAATTGTTACCATAAAATGCTTTTTAAAATAAAAATGGGGCTGGCTGAGTGGCGCGTTGATTAAGAGCTGGCCTGGGACACCAGCTCTGAGCAGCAGGACCCTGGTTCGGATCCCACATGAGGGCCAGTGACACTGCCCTCTACAGCTAAAGTGGTGAACAACAGCTCTACCTGGAGCTTGGCTGCCGTGAGACACTGGCAACGACTAGGCTGCAGCCCCTGCTGCAGTGGACTGCCATAAGCTACCATGTGTAGCTGCAGCCCATGTGAGCTGCCAAGAGCTGCCATGAGCGGTTGTCCAGAGGCCGGTGACTGATCTGCCTCCTGAGAAGAGCGCAATGATCAACAATACCAACATGGGCCAGTGAAGCAACATCCTCCACAACTAGACTGAAGAAAAACAGGACAGCAACTTGTCTGTTCCCCTTTCCCCAATTCCCCAGCACTGTTCCCATCCCCCAATTCCCCAATAAAATCTTTTAAAAAATTGAAAAATAAATAAAATAAAAATGTTCTTTGTTCTGGTTTTTTTAGAACATGTTTTACTTCTTGTTTTATTTTCCCAATTTATTTTTAACTCTAATTTTGCTTACTGTAACCTCAGGTAAAAGAATGATTTGCTGGTCCCCTATATGCCCTGTGTTTCCTTCGTTTATTTGTTCATTTCCTTTCCCTTGCCTAGAATGTGGCTCCCCTCCATCAGTGCTTAAAGAGTCAGTTCAGATGCCACCCCCTTTAAAGGAACCACCTCATTCCTGGGAATTGGACATGAACTGCTTCTGAATTCCAGAACATACCAATAGCAGCTCTTCTGGCACTTGAACTTTTTTCTTTACACCTTAGTTATTTATTTATTTTTTTAAGATTTTATTGGGGAATTAGAGAAGGGGAACAGGCAAGTTACTGTCCTTCTGTTCTTCAGTCTAGTTGTGGAGGACGTCGCTTCACTGGTCCATGTTGGTATTATCATTGCACTTTTCCCAGGTGAGGCATTTGCTCGCCAGCCACTGGACCGCCGCTCATGGCAGCTCACAAAAGCTCACACCAGCTGCTGGCCAGCCCCACTGCAGCCTACATCATCGCTGGTGACTCACGGCAGCCCAGCTCCAGGTTGAGCTGTTGTTCACCATCTTAGCTGTAGAGGGCAGTGTCACTGGCCCTCATGTGGGATCCAAACTGGGGCCCTGCTGCTCAGAGCTGGTGTCCTAAACCAACTCTTAACCAACGCGCCACTTGGCCAGCCCTCTTGGTTCTTGATATAGATGATTTATCTCCCTACACTGTGAGTGTTATAAGGGCAGCATTTTTTTTTTGTTTGGTCTCATTTCTATTTGTATCATTGTACTACTTAACATAATTCTGTATCAGGAATGTGTTAAGCTGACTGACAATGGCCAAGAGACAAATGGGATTTTCTTCTTATGTAATAAGTTCAGAGAAGGCATTGCTTATGTTGGTTCAGCTATTCCACAATGCCATAAAACAACAGTTCTTCCAATTTTTACATTGTCATCTTTAGCATGTTGGCTTTCATCGTTATGCTTTTTGTCTCAGGCACATGAAATGGCTACCCTCACTCCAGAAATCTTGTTTCAGGTAGGAAAAAAGGAGACAGAACAAGGAGCTTTTGTACTCCTCTCCCCTCATCAAACTACTATTTACTTATCTTACCCAGAACACATAGCTACCCCTAACCGTGGGGCAGAATGGAACTGAGAATATTAGCTTTCCAGTCTCTACAGGAAGAAGTCAAGGGGTTCCTTGAAAGTCAGAAATAGGTTTTGAGGGGGAAAACTTAAGGTATTCAATGAGTGTTTTGCATATATTTGGCATTCAATAAAATTATGTAGAATCAAAATGAAATCTTCTACATAGCAAAGAAACCATCAACAAAACAAAAAGACTACCAACCAAATGGGAAAAGATATTTGCAAATGATGTTTCTAATAAGGGGCGAATATTCAATTTTATGAAGAGCTCATAAAACTCAACAACAACAATAAAAACAACCCAATTTAAAAATGGGCAAAGGACCTGAATAGATATTTTTCCCCGGGAAGACATACACATGGCCAATAGACATATGAAAAGATGCTCAACATCACTAGTTATTAAGGAAATGCAAATCAAAACTACAGTGAGATATCATCTCACCTGTTAGAAAGGCTATAAGACAAGAAATAACAAATATTAGAAAGGATGTGGAGCAAAGGGGACCCTCACACACTGCTGGTGGGAATGTAAATTGGTGCAGCCACTATGGAAAACAGCATGGAGGTTACTTAAAAATTAAGAATAGAACTACCAGGCCAGCTGAGTGGTGCATTGGTTAAGAACTGGCTTGGGACGCCAGAGGGCCCGGTTCGGATCTCACATATGAGGGCCAGTGACACTGCCCTC
>NW_017731934.1:687506-706869 GCF_001890085.2 Hipposideros armiger
AAGAGCGCAATGATGGTGCCAACTTGGGCCAGTGAAGCAACGTCCTCCACAACTAGACTGAAGAACAAAATGACAGCAACTTGTCTGTTCCCATCCCCCAATTTCCCAATAAAAATCGTAAAAAAAAAGAAAGAAAGAAAAAGAATAGAACTACCGTATGAGCTAGCAATTCCTTTTCTTAGTGTTTAACCCAAAAAATATGAAAACACTAATTTGTAAAGATACATGTACCCCTATGTTATTTACAATCGCCATGACCTGGAAGCCACATAAGGGGCCATCAACAATGCCATCACACTTTTCCTTTGTTCCACCTCCCACTCCAGACTGCAGCCCAAGGGCTCGCAGGTGCAAAGGCACTGCCTGTCACAAATCCTGCTCAAACACAAGGCCCATTCACCCCCACCTTCATCCTTTGTTAAAAACAACTGGCAGACACTGTGTATTCACAGGATACTTAGGCCAATTTGAATTTTCAGGCAGGGATTTTTATCACACCAACTGTCTCTACAAGTAGAATGGGGTCCATAGAATATCTGCTTACCACCTCCCTTCCCACTACCCAGGGAAAGAAAGCTCCTAGCAACCATGTTGTGGGGTTTTAGGTTTGTTTTCATTTTTATTTTTCCATTTCCTTACATGATATGTAATGTCAGGTTATTATCAGGATTCAGTTTGGACTGAGACCCTGAATTCCTGGCAGTTGGCCTGGAAACTCTTCGATTCTCTCCTATGGGGCCTCTGCATAGGGGAACTCAAATCATTGGCATTTGATTTCTGAAGTCCAGAAAGGTGGGGGGGGGGAGAGAGAGAGAGAGAGAGAGAGAGAGAGAGAGAGAGAGAGAGAGAGAGAAAGTGAAGAAACTGAAGAATGCAAGTAAGACAGAAGCGGCAGACTTTTTGTAACTCAACTTGGACATGACATCCCATCACCTAGGCTGAATTCTGTTGTTTAGAAGCCACTAACTAACCACTTAGTGAATACAAAAGGGTATTCATACCAGGAGACTGGAATCACTAGGAGCCATTGTGGATGCTGCCTGCCACATGGACTGACATGAGACAATTTGGTCTGATTCTAAGCTAAACAGGAGACCATTGGAAGGCTATATAGGCCAGTGGATGATGGTTGATTTTCTCCAATTTCAACCCCTTAAAAGTACTAACCTGAAAATGAGGCCAAGACACCTGTGACTTTCCCAAATCATATGACAGGAACCTAGGTCTGCTTTGAGTGGTAACTCATGCTAGGACTCACTTATTGTTTTAAGTCCTCCATCTCTATGTTTGTGCATCAGATTTGTGTGACACCAGCCCACAAGTGTTATAGGTATTATATCAACTACATCTGATGTTGTTCCTAGCAATGGTTTCTAGCAACATCCCTATTGTGCAGGTTGGGGGACTGGGGAGGCCTTGAGAGGCACAAAGCTTTTTTGGAAAAAGAGAACTGGTAAGATAAAAGGGGGGTCTGAATTCAGTTCTCTTCTCAAAGAGAAGAACCTGGTACATTCACAAGGAACTGTGAGGAGGGCTGTGTGTACAGTTACAGGGATGAAATGGGCAAGGAAGGTGAGCAGGTTGAAAGCCCAGAGAGGGCTTTGGGTAAGTTTGATTGGAGGAAGGGGCCCAGGTAATGGAACCTAAAAGTGAACTTACTTCCTTGGTGACAGACCCCAACAGAACCTAGAACTTTGGTAACCAGGCACCCACATTCTAGAGATGGCCCCTATACAACTAACTTGACTAGAGACATTCAAGGGGACAGGATGTTTTCTAGTCATTTCCCAACTTTCTGAGGCTCTACACTGAGAAAAGACCAGAGTGAGAGATGGTTCTGTTGGTGAAGATATTGGCTCACTCTTCACCTATAATGCCAAAGGCAATTTGACATGAGGAAATGTCAGGTAACACAGGGAAGGTCAGGGCAGGACAATCTAGGCCAGGCCACAAGTGTGACCCCTACCTGGATGACCCCACCTGGGCGGCCCCACACCAACCACCCCTCATTGTGTGTGTGTTGAAGAGCAGTGAGTGATGAGAGAAAGCTTGGCATGTGGAGGGCCATCATGTGCAGGACCAGGTTGTTTCGGTGTTGTCTGGAGGGTCTATCATGTTCATATCTCAGGTGATGTCTGACAGGATGGGAAAGTGAATGCTGGGGACCAAGTTCCTCTACCTACTCATTAATTCTGAGCCCTCAAAGTGTCATCTTGTTGCTTCCCTGGCTGGAGGTCTGTGCAGATTCCCATCTGTTCCTGACCTTGGTAGCAGAATTTGTGGTGGACATAACCCCCTGTAGCAATGCCCGGACAGCCCACTGATGACTCCTGGCCCAGCTACTGTGCACTGTCTCTGCAGAGCTTCAACCCAGAGATTGTGGAGGAGCTGGTAGATGAGAACAAATACTCCATGTCCTGAGACATGGTGTAGGTGCAAAAGAAACTAACAACGACCAGGGCTGGTCTGAGGTGAGCACAGCTCAAAGGGGTCTCCACACCCAGGACCATGATGACCACAGCCACCCCAGAACCCTGACTCAAATATGGGAACTCCCCGAGGGTGTCTCAGGGTTTTCCAACTAGATTGCCTCACAGTCCCATTCCTGAAGGAATCTGGAACTACACTCCTACCCACTAGCTACATGGGAGGGTAGAAAGACACTCATCACATGTTCCTAGGAATATTAGGGAAATGATTATATTCTTTTCACTTCACAGTAGACCGTGAGCATCTTTGCATTTTGCTGTATTTATTGTTTCAACTAAGTACCCCAGGTATCCTGCACAGCAGTCATCTTGACTGTCCTTAAGACTTTCTCCAAGCCTTGCACATCATCACACTTGATAGCGTAGTTTATACACAGAAAGAGAGATAATGGTAATCAAGCTATTCTATACATTTCTCTGAGACTTGTCATCTCAAAGAACATATCACCGGGACCGGCCACGTCAGAAGCTGTGGCTTCACTTGTATTCATAATACGCGTATTCCACAAGGGAGGCCTTTTGTGACAGTGAATACAGACTTTCAATGCTATTGGACCTTGATGTAATTCAATTCAGGTGCCATTTCAGGAGTGTCATCAGGAGCATTTAAGTGTGTCCTCAGGAGCTATATTAGTTTGTTTGGGCTGCCATAATTTATTATCACTTTGGGTGGTGAAAACTGTAGACATTAATTTTTCTCACAATTCTGGAGGCTAGACGTTTGAGATGAGGGTGTCAGCAAGGTTGGTTCCTCCTGAGAGGTTTCTCTTGGCTTCTAGATGGTCGTCTTCTATCTCTGTGTTCACAAGAACTTCCCTTTGTGCTTCCATGTGTCTGCCCTTTCTCTTTTGAAGATGCCATTCATAATGGATAATAACTTATCAACGAATTCACTTAACCTTAAATTCGTCCTTATAGACCGCAAATCCAAATATAGGCATGTTCTGAAGTTCTAGGGGTTAAAAAGTCAACATAGGAATTAGGGCGAGGCAATTCAGTTCACAGTATATACACTAAGGCCCTGCTGGAGATAGGCGCTGAGGAACAGGACTGCTGATAAAAGAAAATGCACATGTAAAGGTTTAATAGCTACAGCCAGATTCAAAATTGAAAAGGCTGCTGCATCAATGATATTGGCAATTGCCAACAGCAGTTTCTCATAGTGGCTGTTTTCTTGCATCCAGCCTGACCCAGGGATTTCTCATTCTTTTAAAATTTTACCAATGTGGTGTCAGGTTGTTTGTACAATGCCATCACAATGTTTCTTGATTTGCAATTGCCTCTCAGGTACATTGAGTCACCTGCCAGCTTTTACCAACCCCATGGAGTTTTTCCCCTCTTCCTGCGTCATCTGCTCTGATTCCTGCCCAGTGATCAGATTTCTCCACTCTGGAAGCTTCAGGCATTTGCCCCTTTGCTGAATCTGAGATCTCTCTAATGAGGGTTTGAAAACATCCCGGTACCGGGAGGCTGGACATGCTGTGGTTGTTCAAGGTAATTATTTCTCTCTCCCCCGTAAAAGTCAGATCTCTGCCTCACCATCACTGGCCTCTGGCATTTCTTCAGACTTAATCTGCGCCATCAGTGCTCCCAGGACTTGAGGCTGCCAGCATTCAGACGGGAATTGCAACATCAAAATCTCCTGGAGATTTTGAACTCAACAGCCTCCATGACTGTGGGAGCCAATTCCTTATAGTAAATCTTTTACTTTCTGGTGGCTATTTCTCCATGGCTGAGAGGAGGGCAGAGGAAGCAGCAGAGAACCTCCTGAGCCCCTGGAGGAAGAGTCCAGGTCCTGAAAGTCCAGAATTAAAGTACTCACTCTGCCCAAGCTGAGGGGGCTTCTGGGAGTTGGAATTATTTTCTTAATTTCATTTTCAGATCCTCCAATGCCTGTATATGGAAATAAATAGATGTTTGTATATTGATCTTTTATCCTTTAGCATGAACACAAATAGGTTTTTTTGGTGAATTCTGTAGAATTTTCTACATACAAGTTTATGTCACCTGTAAATAGAGATGGCTTTACTTCTTTCTTTCCACTCTGGATACTTTTTTTTCCCTTGATTGTCTTGGCTACAACCTTAAGAACAATGTCGAATAAAAATGGCGAGAGCAGACATTCTTATCTTGATCCTAATCTTAAGAAGAAGAAGAAAGCTTTCAGGCTTTCACAATTAAGTATGATGTTAGCTGTGGGTATTTTGCAAATTCTCTTTATCAGATTCAGGCAGTTCTTGTTCTATTACTAGCTTGTCAAATGTTTTTACTATGAAATGTGTTGGGTTTTTTTTCAAATGCTCTTTCTTATTTATTGTGATGACTATGTGGTTTTTTGTCCTCTATTCTATTAATGTGATGTGTTACATTAATTGAATTTCACATGGTAAGCCAACCTTGCATTCCTGGGATAAAACTGACTTGGTCATGGTGTATAATCCTTTTCAAGTGTTTCTGGATTTGTTTTGTTAGTATTTTGTTGGTGTTTTTACATCTACATTCAAAAAGGATCTTGGTCTTTAGTTTTCTTTCTTTGTGATGTCATTGTTTACTTTTGGTATTAGGACAATACTGTCCTCATAGAATGACTTAGGAAGTATTCCCTCCTCTTCTAGTTTTTGAAAGAGTTTGTGACGTATTTTGTGTTAAGTCTTCTCTAAACATTTGGTAGAATTTACCAATGAAGCCATTTGGGCCTGAGATTTTTTTTTAGGAAGTGTTTTGTTTTTTTTCTTCTTTAATTACAAATGGCTTTATCGGTGACTTCTTTGCTTGTTATAAGTCTATTTAAATTTTCTATTTCTTCTTGAGTCAGTTTCAGAAGATTGTGTCTTTATATTAATTTTGCAATTTCATCTAGGCCATCTAATTTGTTGGCATATGAGCGTTCGTGGTAGAACAATTTATGCCATCCCACCCTTAGAACTCCACCTCACCCCAATTCCTCTTGGTCTTGTCTTTCAGAACTGTGTGTGTGTGTGTGTGTGCACGCGCGCGTGTGTGTGTGCGCGCGTGCATGCACGCGCGCACGTGCGCGTGTGTGCATTTTGCCCAGAGGGCATCCAGAGTCAAGATGATAAAACCACAAAAAGAATAAAAGTAATGTCTCCACTTGACCCTGGCAGAGGGACCCTAAAAATACTGGGAAATAGATAAACAAAGGCCATCCTGGATTATCATTGTTCTAGATTACAATTCTGCAATGATTATTCTAGTTTAAATTATTCAGATTTTTAGAATTAGACTCTTATCAATCATTGTGTCTTATGGATTGTTCTGGTTGTTGAGACGGGTTGTAAGGCAAGACATACAATTGTGGCCAGAAGGTTGGGGTTTCTTTGAATGAATGGAGATTCTCATTGTAAAGAATTGAAATGTGACTCTTACTAGTAGAGGGAAATAATGGAGAAATGATCCCAAGACAAAAAGCCAGACCCAAAAATGGTATTCCCATGATTGGAGCTCTATGAGATTTCCTTTATTTACTTGAACTCTGGAAACAGTTATATATTGCTTTCATGGCTTTACCTTAGTTTTTATTTTTGAATAGGTAGTAAACAAACTGAGGACAAAATTTAAAAGCTACACAAGGGTAGACAGGGGAAGGAAGTCTCCCCACACTTCCCCTTCGGTCACCCAGAGACATTTCCTCTGAGCAATCTCAAACCTTGACCAGAGCACGTTATACCCCACAGCCTTGTTCAATGGTGCTATGAGGAACTGAGGGTTGAGACAGTGAAGGAAAGTCCTCCCAACTCATTCCCTCCTCTGAGGCCAGCTTCGTAGTGGCAGCATGATTTGGGGTGAGGTGGGGTGGGGGGTGGATAGTTGTCTAGGAATTTGAGATAGTGCCAAGCACCAGGGTGAGCAGAAGACCACAGCATGGCTTGGAGAAGCTGTGAAGAGCATAGTGAAGGTGTAGGCTGCAGTGTACACTGACATTAATCTGATGTGAAGCTAAAGCTCCATGCCTCCAAATGTATAACTGAAAAGTGACCCTAGAAGGAGAGAAGCAGGAAGAAGTCACCATCCTACTCTTACAAGAATAGAGAGAGATGAGCCAATTGGCAAATGTGTGGATCAAATCAGGAACCACCATGACCCTTCTGATCTCCCAAACACACACATACACACACACACACACAATAAGCAATTTTAAGCCAGTAGATCTACAAAATTGTTTTTTGGCTTTTGTTGTTGGATTTCTCTGGGATCTTCCAACTCTCCTTTCACTTTATTCTCTCTGCTGTTTCCCTCCCCCTCACCTCCACCCCCCCAATTAGGCCAACACATATACTTTCTTTATTATAGTATCATTTACCTTTACTCCAAGAAGAATCTAATCCTGATAGAAAAGAGTTCTCACCTGACTCTCTAAAGATATAATTTTGTGACTATTTAAGGCAAGTCATTTAACCTTTCTGATCCTTAGTTCCCACTTCTGTAAACTGATAACTACTTACATATTTCCCAGGCTTGCTGAGTAAAGCAATTATAAAACATTTAGGAATGTAAAAAAAAAAAATGCAGAAAGGTTTGTTTATCAGTCTGTCCTCCACACTTCAGATCTTTGCTGTTAAGACATCTGTCAATTCCTGCTTTGAGCATTATGGGTGCTATAGACTGGGAGCACGTAGGCAAGTTCTCAACACAACAGATAGCCCTGGAGAGGATGTGTTACTGGAGATTCTGCTGGTCTCACAAGAGGGGCGGAAGTCTACAAGAACCTGTTTCTTCCAAAAAATGAAAAAAAGAGAGAATGTGGGAAAAGAGCTGTGGTTTGGAGGAACATGTAGACATGGGAAGGCCAGGCCACTGGGAGGACAGGGCTGCCGCAGGGTGGCAGCTTGTGGCAGGAGTGCTATCTAGAAACTGAGATTTGAGCTGGCCTCAAAGTGGAGCAAAGCCTGGGACTTTGTGCTGAGCCAAGAGCCTCAACGGGGTCAAGTGACTTACAGCAACCGTCAAACACATTTCCTGTATGAGGAATAACCATTTAAAGTTAAATCCTTGTAACTGTATAAGCCATATAACCATATAAGGCTAAAGTAAATGAAAAAAGTTAAAATCAAATCTGTACATCTGTATATCACAATTTCAACTATATAGGTGATTTTTATTATTTTCTTTGTATTCCAAATTTTTTACAATTGGTGTTTTTATATAATCAGAAAATAATGATTTAATAATTTTGTAATAGAAGCAATCTAATAGCCCCAAATATAGAAATGGTAATATAATTATGGAACTTTAAAAGTCATTAAAAAAGATAAAGGGTATGAAAATCAATATGAAAACATGGCTATGATATAGTAAATATACAAAAGCAGGTATATGTAGATATAGTATGATTAAAACTACATATAAGAGCTGGCCGAGTGGCTCAGTTGGTTAAGAGCTCGCTCAAGAGTTTGAGCTCTGAGCAACAGTGGTTCGATTCCCGGCCCAAGCTGAGCAGCCGCTGAGCTGTCAACAGGTGGCAGGATGGCTCAGCTTAAAAAAACAAAAACAAAACAAAAAAAAACTACATATAAATATATATAAACACTAAAAGGGAATATATAAAAACATTCATAGTTAATGTTTTCTGAAGACTTTTTAAATGTGTAAACAGTTTATAAATTTTTTTCTAAATTTTAACCTTTTTTGAAGTGGTTTTATTACTTCAAAACTTAAAATATAAAAAAAAATGATAGACTATTTTTTTTCAGGATTCCCAGGGACCAAGGATAGCTATGAATAAAGCAATAAATCCAAAATACAAATCATTCATGCAAAGTGCACTGACCCTGGGGTGGTGGGAGTTAGTGATGGCATCTATGAAGAGGATGGATTTTGAGGCCAATGATGGAGGGTGCAGGGGATTCCCGCTTCTTTTTTGGGGCTCATGAGGAGGAGCTGGGCTGTGTCTTGGAGAGTGAGCTGTGTCTTATGCATTTGGTGATTCATGTTGTTCTCTGGATGTGTTTACTTTTTGTAATCCCCAGGCCTTCAATCAAGTCTTGTTCAAATACATGACCCAATGTCTTCAGCAATAGAAACGCCTCTCACTTTGGTCTTTTCTCAGCAAAGAACCTCAGAAAATTAGGGAACTACAAGAAAATATCCTGTTCCCTTGAATGGCTCTGGTCAAGTTAGTTGTATAGGGGCCATCTCTAGAAGGTGGGCATTTCCCACCAGTTGTCAGGCAGCTTGGAGTAGTGGAGTAGGAGACCACGAGCCTCAGGATAGCATATCTGTAGCTATGGTCTGAAGGGGCCAACTATCAGCTGCTAACTATGTGACCAGCATTCCTTAGCAGTCTTTAGTTCTGTCCAGGGTCAAAACGACACCCACACGGCTCAACCTCCTCTTAAAAACCCAGCTCCTTGAAGACGAGATTGAAGACTGGATAACTTAGTGTCATTCTCAGCAATGATTTTTTTTTCATCCCTAGAACCAATTGCTCACTACAATGCAACCTCCTAAATAGTGCTTTCATCCCCACCCCCACCCCAGCCCTGCTCCCCGCTCCTCCATTCCTACTACAACTGCCTGAGCTGCTTCAGGATTTCATGTCTGGTTATTACAGTAGCCTGGGATTTGATTTCCCAGCCTCTGTTCTTAGAAACCCCACCCCAAACTACCAGAGTGGTGTTTTAAAACAGATTTGACCATGTTACTTTTATATTTTAAACCTTTTGTGGCTCTTCATTGATTACAGGATGCAGTGTAAATATCTTAGTCTGAGATTTAACACCCTTTAAAATTTTTCCCCCACCACATTTCTTGCTTCATTTTTTACCATTGGCTGCATGTTCAAGGTACATAGTAAAGATCCTCCTTCAATCTCTCTCTCTCTCTCCCTCTCTCCCTCCCTCCCTCCACCTCTCTCTCTCTCCTCATTCTCTTTTCATCTGTATTTCTTAATACAGTAAGAACAGCCACAGAAAACCCCATAAGCTTGGGAAATAAAAATGAAAGAAAAGAAAAATTCAACCACAATCCAACCACCCCAACAAATAATTACTTTAGTATCATTTAATAGAAATTTATTATTTCTTTATGTGCATACCAATTCTAGCTTGCAGACATTTTTATTATTCCCCCCTTGAAAAGGAACAAGCAAAAGTTCAGAGAAATCATGACAGGTTTCCTCATTTTTTTGTTACTTCACTGATCTCACTTATGGTTTTAATCACAGGTTAAAAGGTATGAAATTCAGTCCTTACATTCAGAAGAGTAATATACCTAACTTTATTTACTTTTCCCTGACTCAATATATTAATTCCTGCTTTCAAGCTCCATTCTTCTGGGTGTGGTGGAAACATAATTTCCGTCAAGTTCCCATGCCTCTCCCCTTTCTCTTGGGCCGCATCTCTGTTCTAGGGGGCTTGCATCGGATTCGCAATGTCACCTGAGCACACTGGCCTCGGCTGAAACCTATATCACCCTGACTGTTCCTTTAGCACTCTTTAATGCCAGCCACTGAAGAGAACCCCATTGTAACAACCCCTGTGGTCCCTCTGAGCCAGTTTTGGGTATGGGGGACTCATAATTTAACACTCACGCCACGGCAGGGTTGAGGAACTTCAGGAAATTACCTCTTTGGACCTCAGTGCCTTCATTTATATTCTTTTGTCTAACACATTTTTGTATCGTGCCTACCAGCCAGGTATCATGACAAATCCTGATGATAAAATGGAGAACAAGAGAGATGTGGTTTTTGACTTGATGATGCTTATTGTGTAGTGGAAACAGACCAAAAACAAACTAAAAGAAATAATTCCAAGTGATGATGGGTCCAACAAAGAAGTAAAGAAAGAGCATTTAGGCTAAAGCAGCGTGATGGACACAGAGAGACCCTGAGGCGGGCAGGATAGGTGATTGTGAGGACTGACAGCAGAGGGAATGCTGGGGACAGCGGAGGGAGGTGAAGTGGCAGAGGCCGCCCTATGGGGCAGTGCTGCAGGGACATGTAGACACGGGAAGACATGGGTTGCGTTTGAAGGGCAGGAAGCCTCTAAAGGATTTTAAGTAGAGATGAGATGAACCATGTATGGTAGATGAGTATTTCTACATTCTCGTCCGTTTGAAATTCTGCTGTTCTGACGGTCCCTTCCAAGTACTTATGGCCCAAGTAGTCCCTTTAATAAAAGAGACAATTCTCCCATCTGAGGAATAGTCCTTGGATTATTTGAGGAACTCTGCAGGGCTTTCAGCCATTTACCATATGACCATTTCTTCTCTGGGGTCTCGCCTCCTCTCTAGGGCTCAGCCTGTGGAGTGAAGCATAGGTTCCTCTCTCTGATGTCTAGCAGTGTCTCTGCTGTCTGTGCTTCTGCAACGCTCCTTTCTTAATCTTTTCCTAGCCTGGGAATGAGACTCAGACATTTGAAAAGGTGCCTTTTCTCTAGTTGATGTTCTCTTGACCTTTTCCTAAGATGATGAAGGTCTAATCTGGTGATTAAACAGAGGGAAGGGTCAAGGCAGGAAAGGAAATACTGGGGAAAATTGTTAATATTTCAGAAATACTCTTCTGACACAATAGCATAGCTAAAATTTTGTTTTCTACCTTTTTTTTAATTAAAAACATTTTAATTTTTAAAAATTGTTTTATTGGGGAACAGCCATGGTCATTGGTTACACATTGCTTTTGTGCTACAATTGCATAGTTGACTCTTTAGGGAGGACACAGCTCACAGTGGCCCATGTGGGGATCGAACCAGCAACCTTGGTGTTATCAGCACCATGCTCTAACCATCTGAGCTAACCGGTCACCCCTGTTTTCTGCTTTTTTAAATTGACTGTAAGGATACCAAATATTATTACATAGTCTTTAAAAGTCCAAGTTTTAATACCTGCCTAATATATTGTATTAGAAAACCCCTTTCTAAAGGTACCTGCTGACCTCCCCTCCCATCACTCTCCCACTTACCTCAAATGTTTACCCCCTGCTATTATAACACATCCCCACATCTGAAACCCTTTGGCATCTCCCTGCAAGTCCCAAGCGAGGTATATGACCTGAATGTTCCTGACTTTTGATAAGCTATGTTCCAACTTGCTTTCAATTCCCTGTAAACCTAGAATGTCATCTGACAGAAGCCTCTAGCCTTAGAATCCTAAACCACAGTAACTTTTCACCATGAAATCGGTTACTTACTTTCGTAACAATTTGCTTGAGGACGTTTTGATAAGCTCCTTGTCAAAGAAGAGAGAAGGAATCCAACAAACATTTGCATGTGTCCTGCGTCACCCACAAAGATAAAGTTGTTTTCTCCAAATTATGGCCTCCAAAGACATCCTAAACCCTTTCGGCTTAAGTGTTTTAGGATACGCAGTGAGAACTCAGCAGACAGCAGATGGCAGGGACCCATAACCACAATGTCTGCTTTTAAGCAGTTTAACTCCTGGGATCTGAGCAAAGAACTGGTCTTTCAAGACTCCCTTTCTCACAGAAGTATATGTAATTTCTTCCTCATGCCTTAATTTAGTTTGACAATATATTGAAGCTCTTGTGCCGCTTCTGTGTTTTACAACTTGACATGAGAAAAGGAGAAGGGACGGTTCTAATACCTTTGGATTTTGTCTGGATTGTTGGTGCCCAAAGTTGACCTTTTCCGGCAGCTGGTAAACAGCTTTAAGATTCAGAATCTCCTCTTTTTGCTCTCATTTGCCTGGAGAGCCGTAAATGTCAGTCTTGTAACTTCCTCACAAACAAAGCCCATTGGTGAGGAAAAGCAGGCTGGGTGTATGCTCCTGATGAGCATGTTAAGACACTTCATTACCTTTTTTCCTGGTTGCAACGCAGGGACAGAGTACAGAAAGAACCTGCATCGCTTACAGATGAACTGTGTTTTTAAAGCTTAGTTGAAAGATATACTTAGCATTCAACTGAAGCAGGCAAGTCAGATGAAAGAGCTATTTTCATCAGGCCTTCCTATAGTTTGAATAATTTGGAATAATAAGATTGAACTATTAAGTCAAAAATGAGGGCAATTACAATGCACAGGCCATCTTCTTAGCATGGGTGTACTTACTGAATAGGACTTCAAATACAAAACTTCTTTGTCTTTTACATTTATTCTCATCTTTTCTAAAAACTCCCACTCTACACCGTTCTCTGTAGGATTATGTCTACGTTGAGGTTATTTTAAAATTTCAGTCTCTTTAGAATTATCTGTAAGGTTTTGTGTATTTATTTATTTCTAGAATGCTAAGTCCTCCAGGCAAAGCCTTACAATCTGTTTTCCTTGAAACTGTTAAGAACCTTGTTAACTATGTGATATGGAGTAAACCAAACATTTGTGTAGTGTCTGTCTGCCTAGGAGATAAAGCTGTTCTTGCAATTAAAGTCCTGGAAGACATCAATAACCCCCTTTTGCTTTAGGCATTTCACAAGGGTTGCTCCAAAAAAAAAAAAGAAAGAAAGAAAGAAAAAGAAAAAAAAAAAGAAAAGACAGTTTTACAAACACTTTGGATATATAGAGAACTTTGATCTTTTGCAGCAAGACAATGAGCGTACTTGGGCAAATAAGCAGAATGAAGAAAAGATTGATACAGACATGAACATGACATTGTTATTTTTTAGCAGTAACATAACAATAAAAATTCTTCAAAATAAATTATTTTGACCAGGCTTTAAAACTAAAAAGTACTGCTTGATCTAATGTAGCAATCTCTTGATTTTTTTTTTAATTTTAGTTTTATGTGTTAAATTTTTCTAAAAGAATAAAAACTGCTAATTCCAGTAAATTCATAGTTAGAAGCATCAATTTACGATGATGTCCTTAGTTTTTGCCAAAAGCTCTGGAAACTAATTCTAGCTTTGAATAGACTATTTTTTTCAAATGTCCCAAATCCAAATGACTAAAATTAAATTTTAAGAGCTTCTATACATGGCTGAGTTTTGTTCCAAACTTTTCCCCAGGGTTATGCCAGTTTGTAAACTGTCCTCAAAGCCACAGTGACCCACAAATCCCCTTTGAGGATTGAAATGCTTTGCTTAAGGAACAAAGATATCTTTTGTGAAGGACTCTTACATTAAAGAACACAATTATAAAAGAATGACTATGAAAAGTGGCTTATCTATTTTTTGGTGAATTCCAGTGTTCTGTTATTCTAGGAGTTAGTCTCGGTTTCTTCATTTTCTAAATTTCCCATACATATAATGGGTGATGGTGGTGGTGGTTGTGTGTGTGTGTGTCTGTTGGGGGAAAGGTTAGATGAAATATGATATGGTCAGTCAAGTCTAAGTAATTTGTTTTATTCGAAATGAAAAGAGCACATTACAACTTGTGAGATAGTCAAACCTAGAAAAGCCAAACTACTACTGTTCCCATAAATGAAGAGCCCAGCAAGTTACTTGGTTGTTATTTGTAAGCATAATATAACATGAATCTAAAATAACCAACAAGGATACTTCGGCACCTCAACTTACTTCTTGGGTAATTTCCTAGGGGAGCCATAACTTGAAGGCATTCGCTTTCCGCCTTTTTCCCTCCACTCCTGTTCTTCCTTGATCCACTGGACAGAATTAAGGAAGACACTACAATGTATGCAGTTCGTTTCTATTGACCAGCCCGCTCTTGAATCGAAACCATTGCTATCAGCATTTTACCAAAATACTTTACTGGTGTGTACTAACTCATTTAATACAAGCAATGAATGGCAACAACAACAACAACAACAAAATATCAATCACAAGCTAAGATCTAATTTCTGAACAGAGTAAGTTGAAGGATCCCAGAGGTATTTTCTTCTAGTAGCATAGAGCCATATTAGGAGTGGGCCAGAAAGTCATGCTAGTTGTTTTGCAAGGATTCGGTGTCAGGCTTGTTTAAGGGGAGCATAAACTAAGTGGCTTTTGAGCTCTTTTGTTGACAGGATCCTGTGATCCTGAGACCTGGAAGCCTTGGAATTCCTCAGAAACTGCCACAGAGAATTTCTGCATTTTTTGCAGTGCCTCAGGACAGCTGAAAGTGACCAGTGCTCAGCCAGTGATCGCTAGTTAACTCTCATAATCATGCTCTTTTGTTCCGTTTACAGATTCTTAAAGAGATAAAGCATAGCAAATATCTTTCTTTAAGGGAAGGGAACTATTCATGAAAAGAATTTGAAAAGGAAATGAAAGACAGTTTACAATGTGACCCAAAACTTAAGAAAATGTTAAAACAATGAGCTATATTTGTGACAATTAAAAAATAAATATGTTCTTTAATCCTAAAAAAAAAAAAAAAGTGACCAGTACTTCAATTCCTAAAAAGATTAGGGTTAAAGGAATGAAGGAAGGAATAAAAGGAGGGAGGGAGAAATGGGAGGGAGGGAAAGAAAGGGACAGAAAAAACAAGGGCAACAGAAATTTGTTTAATATTTAAAGGCCAAAAAGTATGGCATACTTATCTCTCTGAGCACTTTCTCTGCTTATATTTCATGTGCCTCTATGTGTGTGTGCGTGTGTGTGTGTGTGTGTGTGCTTGCATGAGAGAGGAGAGGAGGGAGGGGAAGGTGATGGGTACAATTGGCTTGTATTTTAATCTTCCTTTCATTTACTTCACACAGTCTTCCTTAAATTAGTTCTCCTTAATCCACCACCCCCACCCCCCATGCCAGTGCTTAGCCTGTCTGTCCTCGGAAGCCTTCCCTGACCACCCGACCCAGGGCAGTTTGCCCCCTCATTCTCTCACTATTTGAATTAGCCATTTGGCCCATATCTATGACAGCTTGGTGGTGCCACTTATCTCATCCCACGTATATGTCTTATCTGTCCAATTAAATTCAGAGCTCTTAAGAGCAAGAGCTACTATCTTATGTTTTGGGGTTTTTTTTGTTTTTAAATTGTATCCTACATGGGAACTTGGTACAGTGCTTTAAACATAGTAGGTGCTCAGTAGCTATTTTTGATTAAGAAACAGTTGCAAAAACAACATGGTTTTCAAGCTACTTGTTGGCTTAAAAGAACAAGGTTTAACAGTCTTCATGAGCAGGGAGTTTTTCTTTATGGAGAACTGTTTCAAGTTTCAAATTTGTGTGACTTGAGTTTGAGGGTAACTCCACTTCTGCTCTTCTAGTAATGCCTTATATTTAATAGACAAAATGTCCACCTTTGCTGTAGTATCCATGTCAGTTATATATTTTAACAGAAGAGAATTTTTGAGAAGGTCTGTGTTGAACTGGTTAGAAGGAAAGAAAGGAATCAGTTGCTGAAGTAGCCTTATTGGTGCCTTCACCTTCTCTCCCCCCTCGATATATCAAAATTTCTTTCTTCAAATTTCTCTCCAGAAGCACCATTTTTCATGGTAGCAAAGGTCCACTTAGAACTAATTTTTCTTCCTGCTGTATTTTTGTCCAGACCATACTGTTCAGCTTAGATTAGCAATCAGAGGGTATTTTTTGGTATCCTGGGCAGGTCTGAAAATAGAGTTTGTCACAACAAGCAGTAATTACAGAGCACTTAATATTTGTAAAGTGCTTTTCAACCTTTTACCAGTTTGCCTTTGAAACAGTATTGTTGATGTGGGCTATTTATCGTCTGAATTTCCAGATGGAGAAAGGGCAACGAGGTTAAGTGGTTTGCCTGAAATTTAATAGTATGTTGCTAGTAGTGCTCCAGTATTAATGCTCCACAATTCCTGAGTGAAAAATGTTATCCATGTTTCCTTTCTAATTTTGAAGGAAAATATAATCCTAGAGCTACCCATTAGTCACTGATTTGTAGGATGGTAGAAGTATTTGAGTCGTGGTTTTTATTTGTTAAGAGATTAGAAGGAACATTAACAAAAAAAGACCGATTAAAGAAGTTTTAAGTCACTTAGTGAATGAAGAAAATCATTTTGTGGTGTAGAGGTGCATATAAAGTTACAATAGGACTTTGTTTTTTGTTTTTTGTTTTTAGCACAGTAGCCAAATAGTCAAAACCTCAAATTAAAAGCTAACAATAAAGGTCTTCTTTGCTAAAGAAACACTTTTTAGGCATATGCTTTCTGTTTTATTTGAGATAATTTTGTTTATTGAGAGAAGTGGGGGATGGGGCCAGACTGTTGGGGGTGGAGTGGAGGGTATTGGTAAAGAGGACTAGCTCTTACCTGATCTCAGTTTCCAATAAGTCCTAATTGACTTATCACTCCTGAACTCAGTGAGTGACCTGGAATGACCTAGAGCCTTAGATTTTTTTTCTCCTCTAGACCCATCTAACTGAATCATAGATGCTGCTGTGCACACAACCAAAGAAAGCCATCGTAGGTGCTATTTTGCTCTGAATAGGACTCTTGTGCTGTGATTGGTTTCCCTCGTGAACTACAACTGGAGAGGTGTGCCTGTAAATGAAATGGATTTTTTAATATATATATATATAAATTTTATTGGGGAAGAGTGTGTTTTTCCCAGTCCCATCAGCTCCAAGTCAAGTTGTTGTCTTCAATCTAGTTGTGGTGGGTGCAGCTCACTGGCCCATGTGGGAATTGAACTGGCAATCCTGGTGTTATGAGCACTGCGCTCTAACCAACTGAGCCAACCGGTCGCCCCTGAAATGGATTTTTACCCAACTTAATTGCTACCTCTCCTCTTATATGCCTGGTTTTCAGTATGTTGCTTACCTGCATGTGGTGCAGGGTTATATGCCTCTAACTTCAACATCATTGATTAAGCATTATATTGAGCCCCTGTCATTATTTAAATTCTCGTCCCACAAGCCAAACAGAGCCAAAGAATCCCATACCTTTTCAAACCCACTAGCCAAGAATCACTTTGATCAGGCTTTAAAGGAATACCCTCTATGGTGGGGGTCTGGAAAGCTGGATGGAGAGTTACTCTTATCCTTCCTCTGATTCTCAAGAAATGTTTTAAGAGGAAGAGAGATTAGCACACCTAGTAAGGTCTCCACAGCTCAGATATTCTTGGCCTCATCTTTGACACTGCCCATCAAATAGGTATTGGGAACGCTGATATATTTGAAGAAAAAAAGATCAAAACAGCAAACCACCAAGTCATTCAAAGTTACTACTATGGAAGGGCCAATCTCCTTCATTTTCTGAGAAAAGACTTTTGTGCTGCTTTAGTTAAATAAATTCACAGTAATTCCTACAATTTATGTGGAGGAAAAAGTAAAAGGAGTTGACTTCAGTCCTTCTGATTGCTACATTCATCTTACGTCTACATACAGCCTAGTCTTTTAAAATATGGCCTTTAGTCTTTGTTATTATAGCAATGAAGTCTAAAAGACTTAAAAACCTTAATATTGACTTATTTTTGATAACTATAATTATTTTTCCCCATACATATCATTAAAGGCCTATTGAGTTAAAGAGGACTTTCCTGTGCCAGGAGATTTAGAGTCAAATGAAAAAGTCATTTTGGAAGTGATACCCCAAAGCAATGTCACTATGGTAATCCAAGGAGAATGTAACCAGAGAATACATTTCTTTTTCATTTCATGCCTGGCATGTTTATTACTTATTTATTTCAACCTGTCTATCTCTGGAAAAAGCTTGACATTAAAAATATTTTTTATCACAGTATGTCTTTGGACTGTGAGAAAGAAAACTGACAACTTCTCTCTCCCCCGCTCCCCCAGCCATTGTTCTTCAGTCTAGTTGTGGAGGACCCTACTCACTGGCCCATGTCGGTATTGTGATTATTATGATCATTGTGCTCTACCCGGACCAGCCGTCAGATGGCAGTTCACAGTGGCTCTCGCCAGCTGCCGGCCACTCACACTGACTGCCAGCTGCAGCTCACGGTAGCTCACAGCAGCTCACGGCAGCTTCACGGCCCACTCACGGCAGCCCAGCTCCAGGTTGAGCCATTGTTCACAAGCTTAGCTGTAGAGGGTGCAGTTACTGGCCCATGTGGGAATCAAACTGGCAGCCCTGTTGTTCAGAGCCCTGAAAACTGAGAACTACTGATGGGGCACTTGGCTATGCCTACCCTAATGACAACCAGTAATTTCATTCCTTGTATCAGGTTTTTAAACTTCCTTTTATAGAGGACCCTTAGGATAATGATTACTTAGTTGGGCATTTGCTTTAATAGAAGAAAATAATAATAGGTGACATCTATTAGGTGTGGGCTATTTGAGAGGCAGTGAGACAATGACTTAACACACAATACTCTGCAAAGCAACCCTATGAAATACTAATACAAAGCTCATGATAACACTAGGCTAATATTATCCTGAGTGAGCAGATGAATGAGACTGAGCTGAGGATGGTTAAGGGAATTACATGTGGTCACACTGCTTATGGGAAATAGAACTGGAGCCAGAACCTGGGCAATTTTGTCCACAGGCAGGTCCTTGGCCCTTCCATGCACTGCATCTAGATGCTCTTTATGGCTCAGTGAGGTAAGAGAACCTCTTCCTATAGTTACTAGGCTGATGTCCAGTATTTGCTGAGCGCTGACTCACTCTATGTTGAGTACAAGACAAAGAAACATGTCCACAAAATACTGCAGAAGAGAATAAAATTTAAGTGATGATAAAGAATGTATGTATCCTGGTGAGCTGAAAGGACCAAAGAGGAGGGCAAAGGTTCTTTATTTTGGTGAACAAAAATTATTTCCTCAAAGCCTTGAAATTGCTGGTTAGGGAGGAAGTGTCAGCTTGCCAATACCTAGGATAAGGAGGCATTATGGTCTCACCCCAACCTCTACTAGTAAAATGATTTCAGGAAAGCATGAGTTTTTGTTTGTTTGTTTGTTTGTTTTTAAAGATTTTATTGGAGAATTGGGGGAGGGCAACAGTGTTGGGGAATTGGAGAAGGGGAACAGATAAGTTGCTGTCCTTTTGTTCTTCAGTCTAGTTGTAGAGGAAGTCGCTTCACTGGCCCATGTTGTAATTACCATTGCGCTCTTCCCGGGTGAGGCAGTTGGTCGCCGGCCATTGCACGGCCACTCAC
>NW_017731934.1:707829-711633 GCF_001890085.2 Hipposideros armiger
ATGGTGCCAGCTTGGGCCAGTGAAGCAACGTCCTCCACAACTAGACTGAAGAACAAAAACAACAGCAACTTGTCTGTTCCCCTTCCCCTGATTCCCCAGCGCTGTTCCCCTCCCCCAATTCCCCAATAAAATCTTAAAAAAAAAAAATAAAGGAGGATAGAATTTAGTAATAGCAGCCTTGAAAATTAACAATTTTTGACATATGGCATGGGATGAAATACTTTTGAGACTATTGGATGTGTATATTCGGGAAGATGGTTTAGATAAAATAAATAAGCTGGGAAGTTATTGTAATAGGAAAGAGTGGTTGAAGGTCTGAACTAGGACAGTGCCAGCTGGGATAGAAAAGTGGAGGCTGGAGTCTTTGAAAGTACAATTGGATATAAAGTGAGAATGAATAGTGAAATTTTAAATTTTTCTTCTATTTTGGATTACTGGAAGAATGATGGTGACATTTAACAGGGCACAGAAGACAATATGGGTTAAATTAATAAATTTGCTTCTGAAAACGCTAAGTTTAAGATGACAGAAGGACATTGCCATTGAATGAATGTGTGTGTCGTCCTCCAAATTCATATATAAAAATTATAATGCCCAAGGTAATGGTATTAGGAAGTGAGGCCTTTGGAAGATGATTAGGTCATGAGTGTGGAGTTCTCATAAATGAGGTTAGGAACTTTGTAAAAGAGACCCCAGAGGGCTTTCTCACCCCTTCTGTCATGTGAGAACAAAACAAGAGATGGCTTTTTATGAACTAGGAAGCAGGTCTTCACCAGACACTGAATCTTCTGGCACTTTGATCTGGGAATTCCCAGCCTCTAGAACTGTTGTTTATGAGCCTCCAAGTCTATGGTATTCTGTTATAGTAGCCTGAACAAACTATGATAGACATGCAAGTGTAGAGAAACACTCGAAATTACTGTCTAGTAGAGAGAAGACTGGATTTATAGATCCTAAAGTCAACATCACATAGGGGACAGTTGAGGCCATGAAACTGGATAAATTCGTTCAATGAGAGACTATAAGGTGAGAAGAAAAGAAGAATGAAAACCAAACTTTGAAGGACATTTACCTTTAGGGATCATACCAAACGTAACAGAAACTAGTAAAGGAAACCAGGAAGAACCTATCAGAGACAAAGGAGGAGCACAAGTTTCAGGCATAAAGAGGGCCAAGAAAAGGGGGAGGGGCTCAGTGTCTAACGCTGCCAGGAGAACAAACCGGAAGAGTACCAAAAAAATACCATTGGATTTGGCTGTTGAGATGTGGTGAGTGATGTTTGGGAAAGCCATTTCAGTACAGAAGTGGGATTAGATGTCAGGAGAACCATGGCAAGAAAGGGGAATAAGCAAATCTAGATTATGTTTTTGGTAAATTTGGGAATGAAAAGAAGGAATGAAATACTATGCATGGAAAAATAGCTGCAGCGAAAGGCAGAGTTTCTGGAAAGCTTAGCTGTATAACTTAGCATGCCACCTTACATACTTTCTTCAGGCAAGGTTTTAATTAAAATAAAATATGTTAATACCTAACTCCAACTCTTGGTAAATTCTACATCCTCAGTACCTTAGAGGTGTGGCCAAGGAGATTTCCACAAGGATGGGCATGTGACTCAAGAGAAACAAGACAGAATCAGCCCCAGGACGTGTCTGCAGTGATCCAGAATTCTTCTACTGGGCTTGGAAGCTGGCCAAATGTAAGCAGAGAGCTGCCAGTGGCCATTTTCCATTACATGGGTTAAGCCTGTCTGAGAAAGGTGCCAACGCTGAGGAAAACAGAGTGAGGGAGACAGTCTGAAAGTAGAAGCCGAACCCCATGTGCCTCCTCTTCTAGCTGTGCCTCAAGCAAGTTCAAAATCTGTACATTTCTGTTATGTAAGCCAATCAATCTCACTGTTTGTTAAAACTAGGTTGAGTTGGGTGGTCTGCCATTTGCAGCTGGGAAAGCCGTCATACCTAACATCATCTAAAACCCTCCACAAGTAGCTTCTACATCATGAGTTGGAATTTTAAAAAAAATTTACATTTATTAAAATCTGTGAAGCTCTGGGCTGGCCGAGTGGCGCGATGGTTAAGAACTGGCTTGGGATGCCAGAGGGCCCTGGTTCGGATCCCACATATGAGGGCCAGTGACACTGCCCTCCACAGCTAAGATGCTGAACAACAGCTCAACCTGGAGCTGGGCTTCCGTGAGTCGCCTGCAATGGCGTAGACTGCAGCCCTGCTGCAGTAGGTTGCCATGGGCTACCGTATGTAGCCAGCAGCCAGCTTGAGCGGCCAGCAGCCGCAGTGAGCGGCCGTCCAGAAGCCGGCGACTGATCTGCCTTGCCCAGGAAGAGTGCAATGATGGTGCCAACTTGGGCCAGTGAAGCAACGTCCTCCACAACTAGACTGAAGAACAAAAAACGACAGCAACTTGTCTGTTCCCCTTCCCCCAATTCCCCAGCACTGTTCCCATCCCCCCAATTCCCCAATAAAAATCCTTTAAAAAAAATCTGTGAAGCTCTGATAATGAGAAATTCTGAATAGAATCTCCTTAGAATTTTGGTGGGTTTCACTGCAGGTATAGGAAAAATGTAATAAGATGAACATTAACTTTTGAGTCATCAGTGTACATAGTTTTCTTTGAGATACAGTTACGAAAAGTGCATCAGATTATCTAGTTATTATGTCGCAGGGAACCCAGACAAAGAGACAGGACACCAAGTCGTGGGAAGCAACTTTTATTAATGCCAGCACTGGCTCCACGAATTCACATTCAGAGGCTGAGCCCCGACCCGGGCGGGACTCGGGGCTATATACCCTGAGGTTTCCGGGTTAGCAGCTAAGGTTCCTTATTAGGACATGCAGCCTTGTACCAGTTCCTGACTGGCTCCCAGGTGAGGTAGGAATTCGGAAATGTTAAACACAGAAGTCTTGCTGACCATACAGTCCAGGAATGTCTTTGTCTGAAGCCCGCGCAAAATCCTTAGTGACCACATGGTCTGGGAAGGCCTTTGTCTAGGGCCCATTGCCACATTTCCCCCTTTGATGCTCGAACCCATAGGTGGGTTAGAGAGCATCATCTCCTTCGACAGGCTGCTGGCCTAGGGGTTCTACCCCAATAGCACTGGGCCGGCATGTATGTGTAGGAGACAAAGGCTACCTGAGATGTTGTTCCCAGCCTAAAGGACTGGAAGCATGATTTAGGGCATGAAGTAGTGATACTGTCCCTGACTGGGAAGAAAAGGGTGAGGGTAAGGATTAGAGTCTTTGGGATAAGCATCTTGCAAGGAAGAATTCCTCAACCTTCAGCTGCACGTAGATTGGTCAGCTTCTGGCGTGACCAAAGAAGGGTTGGTGATTTCCTCCTAAGGACTGGTAACATTGCTGGCCATGTCCCTCTGGAGAGTGATCTTGAGGGGCTTGGAGGGGTCAGAGGTGCAGTTCCAGCTAGTAGCTGCAGGTTTGAATCTGCTGTGGTGTATCCATGAGTGATCTCTGCAGCTTAACTGCCGTGGGAGTAGACAAAATGACAGTAAAGGGGTCCCTCCACAGGGGTTTTAAGGGCTGGAGTTTCCATTCCTTAACCCACACTGAATCCCCGGGCTTAAAGGGATGATCTTCAGTTGTTAAGCTAATGGGGAGCCTCTCCTGTACCCATTGGTTAAGGTTCTGTAGGGTAGACCCTAACGCCTCAGGCTGTTGTCTTAAGGTTAGGTCTCCTATTTCTTTAAGGTCCCCTCGGAGGCCTCTAATAAGTGGAGGTGGCCTTCCATATATGACCTCATAAGGGGAAAGGCCTGTCTTCTTGGTAGGAGCTGAG
>NW_017731934.1:714098-782785 GCF_001890085.2 Hipposideros armiger
TGACTGACAGGGACGAAGAATCCCATATTTTAGGAGTCTGTCCAAATGTTTTTGGATGCCATGTCGTGCGTTGTGGGGAATGTAATATTGCTTGTGGCGCACTGGTTCTATCCCAGGTTTAAGCTCTACAACTACTGGGGCCGCATGTCATGCCAAGCCCGGTGGGTTGTCTTCTGCCCAAACTCTCGGTATTGAGAAAGGGAGTTTGGGTCCCTCTTGGACCTCTTCTACAAGGCCAAATAGTCGCCATTCTTCTTCCCGAGGTATGGTGAGGGACATAATCATAGCTCCTGATTTTCCCAATGTTAGCTCAGCATTGCCACTGTGGTTAAAGGTGATTTGAGCCTGGAGCTTTTCTAGTAGATCTCTCCCCAATAATGCTACAGGGCAGTCAGGCAGGTAGAGGAACTGATGAGTAATTTCTCGGCCTCCCAGGGTACATTGTTGAGGTTGTAAAAAGGGCCAACAGACTCGTCCTCCCATGGCACCCGTGATGGTGACCTGCTTTTGGGAGAAAGGGTCTATGGGCCGTATTACAACAGAATGTTCAGAACCTGTGTCAACCATAAAGTTAATGGGTTGGCCCCCAATTAACATTCGGGCCATAGGCTCCTGGGGGCCTAGCTGGATGGAGCCCGGTCTGGCCTACTCTTCCCCATATTCTTCCATCCCAGCGAGTCCGATGAAGTCATCTCCAGAAGGGCCTGGCATCTGTTGGGGCGGCTGGTAATGGCCGTGAGTGACTTGACCCTGCCTTTGGGGACTTGGACATGTGGGCATCCTCTCCAACAACTGAGGATATTGATTTTTCCAGTGGCCACGTTGGTGGCAGTAAGCACATTGGTCGTGTCCCAGCCTTGGCCTCCTAGAGTGTGGCCCCCCTTGACATCGTCCTCACTGGGGTAGTCCCAGGTTTGGGATGGCGTTTTGTCCTGGGGTCACAGCCCTTTCAACAAGCGCAGCAGCCAGCAAGTCCACCTTTTTCTTCATCTTCCGATCCGCCTCCTGACGAGCCTCCTGGTCATGATTGACATAGACTTTTGTCTCCACTTTGAGGAGCTGGCTAATATTCATGCCAGCAAATCCATCCAGTTTCTGAAGTTTCCGCCGGATGTCGCCCTGGGACTGCCCAACGAAATCAGCATTGACCATCCACTGATTCTCGACAGTCTCAGGGTCAAAGGGAGTGTAGAGACGAAATGTCTCACAGAGTCTTTCATAAAATTGGCTTGGGCTCTTCTCGGGCCCCTGGAGGACTTCAGAGAACTTATTCATATTGATGCTTTTTTTTGCTACCATCCTTCAAGCCTCCTATAAGGGCTTCTTGATACCATTCCAGCATCTGAAAGTCCTGGTCATTATTGGGGTCCCACTATGGGTCCTCCTCAGGGAAATGATTCTGGGCATACACTTGAATGTTTAAGGTCCCTGGTGGGGCATGTTCCTCTAGCTATTTTATAGCTCCCTGGGTGACTTGCCTGCGTTCCTCAGTGTTGAAGAGAGTTAGGAAGAGCTGGTGATAATCAGCTCAGGTGGGTCGATGCTTTTGAATGATTGACTGAAGGAGGTCAGTCAAAGCCTGTGGTTTCTCTGTAAATGATGGGGTATGATTTTTCCAATTTAAGAGATCAGTGGTTGAGAAGGGCTAGTATACAAAAATGCAGTGGCCTCCCTGTATCTGGCTGTCCTGATCACAGTAGACGGGGCCTCTGGTTTCCCGTAGGGGAAACTGGAGAGCGCCAGTCTCAGGGCCTTTGGTCTGCAGCCGCTTATCTGTGGGCCTGTAGGGGGTCAGGACTGGCAGTGGAGGCGTGGCAAAAAACTCCGGGAAGGGCATAATGGGTGGAGGAAGTGGAGACAGCGAGGGCGGTATTGGAGTCAAGGCTGGTGTGGTGGGCGGAGGAGGTGGAGCTGGCGAGGGCGGTACTGAAGGCTGGGTTAGAGGCTCCCCTTGGGGAAGGCATGGGTAAATTGGTGAATAAGGAGGTGGGACTTCCTCCAGGTCTGAAGACAGGACGGGCTTTTGTCCTTCTGTTTTTTCCTTAAGCGGCTTCCGTGAAGGGATTATAGCTCGGGCCAAAAGAATTCTGCTCTGGTTTTCCAAACAGGACTTCAACCAAGGGGGTCGGGTACGTGCAATAGCCTCCCATGAGTCAATGTAAGGGAACTTATCGGGGTGACCGGGGCTGCCGGTAACAACGAGGTAAACTTTCCTAATGAGGTCTCTGTCTAAGCTTCCCTCTGCTGGCCATTCGACACCGAATGATGGCCAATCAATCTCACAGAAGGTACGGAGCTTTTGGGGGGTCATCTCAGTGCCATAATCCCCCGAAAATCCCTTCTTAAAATTTTTTAACATTGGTTGCCCACCAATGGCAACCACCCAAAATTGGTGCAACACACACTCAAGAGATTCTCTTCGTCCGTCTCCAGCCGCTCCCTTTGCAGAGATTTTCAGATGCCTCTTAGCATTGGTGGGTCGATACAAATCCTCAACTTGGATCACCAAACCATATGAGACAATTTAGCGATGCCACCCTAAGCCATATGAGGTGCACCACGGACCCGCGGATTGGGACTCCACACTCGCTTCGCAGGCAGGCTGGGTCTCATTCATACAGACTCAAACATTTTCATTCTCCGCCCGCCGCCCTGTTCCTAGGAATCACGGTTTCTCTCAGAAACTGAGATACTCGGGTGACTCCAGGAGATGATCAGTCTCCCCTTCTGTCCGCTGATGGACAGGCTACCAAGTGACCCAGGTCCTTACCTGCCTGGTCGGGCAGTGCTCTGAAGTTGGTTCCCGTAGCCCTCAGGGTTCCTTTGTGCTCCTGGGTCAGTCCCCCGTGGCTGGCAGGGGAGACGTCCCCACTGACGGACAAGAGTCCACTGGCGCCGAGTAGAGTGCGTGTCCCCTCTCGTCCAGGGGAGCCGGGCTCCGGGGACAAGGGAGGTGAAAATATCGCCGTCTCTGTATCCTGGACGAGCCCCCAATTATGTTGCAGGGAACCCAGACAAAGACAGGACACCAAGGCGTGGGAAGCAACTTTTATTAATGCCGGCACTGGCTCCACGGATTCACATCCAGAGGCTGAGCCCCGACCCGGGCGGGACTCGGGGCTATATACCCTGAGGTTTCTGGGTTAGCGGCTCAGGTTCCTTATTGGGACATGCAGCCTTGTGCCAGTTCCTGACTGGCTCCCAGGTGAGGTAGGAATTCGGAAATGTTAAACACAGAAATCTTGCTGACCATACAGTCCAGGAATGTCTTTGTCTGAAGCCTGCACAAAATCCTTAGTGACCACATGGTCTGGGAAGGCCTTTGTCTAGGGCCCACTACCACAGTTTTCCTCAAATGGAGCCTTTTAAAAAATGACATTGGTATTAACAAAAGGATAATTAATATCTTCGATCTTTTTAAGGGAGATCTTAAATAGATCTTTATCTATTTAGATAGAATTGCAAAGTCCCCAAATCTAAAAGAGTCTCTTCCCACACATGCTGCATGAGCTGGTCTTCTTATTTGTTTTTGGATTAGTTCCCAATCAACATCAGACACAGCAGTACGACCATTTTCTCTTTTGTGTGGTATCAGGCAGCATCAATTTGTGAGTTGTAAATATTCAACTCTCTCCTGGAGATTAGCCTTAATTTGCCCTGGGGACAATCGCAGAATTAAAAAAAAAAATCAAGTTTTCAAAAGGGGCAGGAAGCAGCTTGTCCATAATAAATCACCAGCAAGCAAGTGTTCTGAGGAGGAAAAGGCTGATATTATAGAGGTGGCATTTTTCTTTCAGCAGGAAAAATCTTTCAGTGAATTTGGAATTGACAGCCTTGAAACCCTAGTCCACTAAGAATTTTAATGCCACAAACTTAAGAAATGTTTTAGTGTTTTACATACTCGAGCATGCTTCATCCTCTAATTGGGAGGTAGTTGCATTCAAATGTTCAAATCATCGACAACATTTGTAAGCTCCACACATGTAAGGCCACAGTTCACTTCTTTATATGTCAAGGAGTTTGACTAATCCATTTAATTATCAATGGGAATAAAGCTCCAGTGGGGATAAAATTGTGGCATGACAAAAAGCTATTCTTTGGATACTGCGTATAATTATACAGAAATTTTCTTAGTGCATTATCATAACTTAGAAAGGAAAAGGCAATGGCCTGGGGGTTAGAAGACTGGTCCTAAGTCTTGCTTTACTGCTACCAATTTAGAGCCATGGATAAATTAGCTAATCTCTCTGGGTCTCAGTTTCCTCAGCTGTTATTGCACAAGATTGTATTGAGACTTTTGTTAATGTCCATTATTATTGCTATGTAACAAATCATTCCAAATTTACTGGCATAAAACAATCATTTTATTGTGCAAATAGATTTTATGGGTTAGATATTCAGGAAGGGTTTGAGCAGGCCTAAGCCCAGCACTAGTGGCAGCCAGCCTTGGTTTATGGTTTGACCTCTCAAGGCACCTCCAAGCACAGCACAGGCAGCAGCCATCTCTAGATTGCTTTGTGGCTCATGCCAGGTGGCCCTGGATAGGGCACAGGCTGTGACTGAACTTGGCCTGCAGCGGGTCCCCTCCCAGATGGCCCTGGTGCTGACACACGCAGTGGGCAGCTTCAAACCAAGCTGGAACATCACCTGGTCATCTCCAAAGGATGGCACACCCAAAGGGCAGAATGGGCAGGCACCAGGGCCCTGCTAACTAACACAAATCCTGCTTCATAGGGTCAGCCCCTCCACAACAGCTCCTTCACTGTAGTAACAGCCAGTGCTCACAACCAATGAGCCCGAGGGTCAATCCCTTCCAATGATGTGCAAACACCAACCAAGGCATGACTACAACAGGAGGACACACACAACCCATGCAAGGGACACACCTGGAGCACCTGGCTCTGGTGACCAGAGAAACTGGGCTACTTGGGCTACACAGGACACCTACTACATAAGGCCACTCTGCTAAGCCCAGGAGACACAGCAGCCCCTTACCTAATACATAGAAACAAACACAGGGTGGTAGCCAAAACGGAGAGACAAAGAAACATGCCCCCCAAAAAAGAATAGAACAAAGTTGCAGAAAAAGAACTAAACAAAATGGAGACAAGCAATTTATCAGATGCAGAGTTCAAAATAGTGGTTATAAGGATGCTCAATGATCTCAGGGAGAACTTCAACAAAGAGATAGAAAACATAAAAATGGAGGTAGAAAACAAAAAATAACCAGTCAGAAAATAAAATATATAATAACTAAAATGAAGACTACATTATAGGGAATGAACAGTAGATTAAATAGAGCAGAGGATCAAATCAGTGAATTAGAAGATAAAGTAGCAGAAAATGCCCAAACAGAACAGCAAAAAATAAATAATCCAAAAATATGAAGACAATTTAAGGAGCTTCTGGGATAATACCAAGCATGCCAACATTTGCATCAGAGGGGGACCAGAAGGAGAAGAGAGAGAGCAAGAAATTGAAACTATTTGAAGAAATGATGGAAAACTTCCCTAACCTGGTAAAGAAAATGGACATTGAAGCCCAGGAAGTGCAGAGAGTTCCAAAGAAGATGAACGCAAAGAGGCCCGCACCAAGACAAATCATAATTAAAATGCCAAAGGTTAAAGACAAAGAATCTCAAAAGCTTCAAGAGAAAAGTAGCTAGTTAACTACAGGGGAGTTCCCATAAGACTGCAAACTGATTTCTCAACAGAAACTTTGCAGGCCAGAAGGGAATGGCAGAAAATATTCAAAGTGATAAAAAGCAAGGACCAGGATTACTCTACCTTGCAAAGCTATCATTTAGAATTGAAGAACAAATGAAGAGCTTTCCAGACAAGAAAAAACTAAAGGAGTTCATCACTACCAAAACATTATTACAAGATATGTTGGAGGGACTTCTTTAAGAAGAAGAAAAAAAAAGGATAAAAAAATATGAATAATAAAATGGCAATAACTACATATCTATCAATAATTACTTTAAATGTAAATGGATTAAATGCTCCAATCAAAAGATATAGGGTGGGGGCTGGGCAAGTGGCTCAGTTGGTTAAGAGCACAAGCTCTGAGCACCAGAGTCACCAGTTCGATTCCCACATGGACCAGTGAGCTGTGCCCGAGCTGAGCTGTTGCTGAACTGCCAACAGGTGGCAGGATGGCTCAGCTGGTGAGAGCGTGTGCTCCTAACAACAAGGTTGCTGGTTCGACTCCCGCATGGGATGGTGGGCTACACTTACCTGCAGCTAAGATTGGACACGGCACCTTGAGATGAGCGACCGCGAGCTGCCAATGGGTGGCAGGATGGTGACTGGACTTGGAACTGAGCTAGCTGCACCCTCCACAACTAAGACTGAAGAACAACAACTTGGCTGTTCCCCTTCCCCAATTTCCCAATAAAAATCTTTTAAAAAGAAAAAAAAGGAAGAAAAAAGACATAGGGTGGCTGAATGGATAAGAAAACAAGACCCTTGTACGGCGCCTATAAGAGACTCACTTCAGATCAAAGACACACACAGACTGAAAGTAAAAAGATAAAAAAGTTATCTTATGAAAATAGAAAAAAAAGAAAAGAAAAAAAGGTGGGGTAACAATACTTATACCAGACAAAATAGACTTTAACATAAAGGCTATAACGAGAGTCGAAGAAGGATCCAGTAATCCCACTTCTAGGTGTTTATCTGAAGAAACCCAAAATGCTACTTTGAGGAGATGAGTTCATCTATATGTTCACTACAGTATTATTTTCAATAGCCAAGATATGAAGGCAACCTGGGTGTCTGTCCCTGAATGGATGAATGAATAAAGAAGAGGTGGTACACAAATTTAATGGAATATTAGCCATTAGAAAGAATGAAAGCTTGCATCTGCAACAACATGGATGGACCTAGAGGGTATTATGCGGAGTGTAGTAAGACAGCGATAGACAAATGTTATATGATTTCACTTATAAGTTGAATCTAAAGAGCAAAATAAACAAACAAATGAAACAGAGACAAACTCATAGATACAGAGAACATTTTGATGGTTGCTAGATGGGAGGGGTTTAGGAGTAGGTAAAAAAGGAGTAGGGATTATGAAGTATAAATTGGTACACAGTAGTCATGGGGATGTAGGGTGTAGCATAAGTAATATAGTTAATAATATTGTAATAACTATGTGCGGTCTCAGATGAGTACTAGATCTATCAGGGTGATAGATGGGAGGGGGGTTGGGGGCAGGGTGAAAAAGATGAAGGGATTAAAAATTACAAATTGGAAGTTACAAAATAGTCAATGGGATGCAAAGTAAAGCTTAGAGAATAAAATCAGTAATTTGATAATAACTATGTATAGTGCCAGTTGGGTACTAGAGTAGTCAGAGGGATCACTTCTTAAATTATATAAATGCCTAGCCACTATTCTGTACCCCTGATGTAATATACAGCGTAGGGAATATAATCAATAATATTGTGATAGCATGGTACAGTGTCAGATGGTTGCTGGACTTATGGTGATCATTTCTTTAGGGATATAAATGTTGAATAACTATGGTGTACCCCTGAAGCTAATATCATATTGTATGTTGTCTATATTTTAATAAAACTCTTTAAAAAAATTTATCCACCCCCCTCACCCCCACCCAAAAAAAAAGAAAAAATTCAAGGTGCAGGGAGGCTTCCCCGAGGAAGAAATGTGTACTTTGTAATCTAAAGAATGGGTTGGAGTTGGCTGGGTGAAAGATATCAATACATCCCTACTCAAGACTTCCTCTGGTTGCCCCACAGCCCCTTATTCTCATAATGTACAGGTTACATGTTCAATGTTGAATATGTACTCAGCCTGCAATTTGTTCTTGCTGTCACGAACCTCTGCTGGCTCCCCACTGTTAGCTAAATAGAATTGGTAGATTTAATATGGCATTGGAGGTCCTCTGTGCGCTGGCCCCATCCTAACTCCTTGGCCTCATCTCCCGTTACCCCTTTTGGATCCCATGCTCCAAGCACACCAGTCTACTTGATATTCCCAGGGCGTGCACTGATTTTCAGGCCTCTGATCTTTTGTTCTCACTGATTTCTCTTTCTGAGATGACCTCCCCCTTTGTCTCCCCCTGCTTCCCCCCCCCTCCCCTGCCCCCTTAAAATGCATTTCATTTTTCTAGGCCATTGTCATCAGCCACCTCCACTTTGAAGCCTTTCCTAATCCCTGGGCATAATTACCCCATCCTTTAAATGTTCCCATAGCCCTTTACAGATACTTCCTTTCCATTGTGCTTTGCTAGACGTTTACTTACTCCTACTAAATTTTAAGATCCTTGAAGGCAGGAACCAGGCCTCTGTTCTTAAAAATCCCTATCTCAGGGCTGGCTAAGTGGCTCAGTTGGTTAAGAGCTCGCTCAAGAGTGTGAGCTCTGAGCAACAGCGGTTCGAGTCCAGCCCGAGCTGAGCAGCCGCTGAGCTGCCAACAGGCGGCAGGATGGCTCAGCTTAAAAAAAAAAAAAAAACCAATCTCAGTACTTTCCCCATAGTGAGCATTCAATAATTGTTTGTGTAATGAATGACTAAGTAAATGTAACATTTTGACCATATTATAGGGCTATAAAGTGCAGGGACTTTTGCCACCTTTTTGTATACTGTGCATTTAGCATAGTGAGTAATACCTAATATTGATGCTTCACTATACAAAAGCTTGTCACTTTTATATGTACATATTTTAAATACCACTGAATCTATTGAAATGTTTTGTGCACAGTGTTGGTTACCTTTTTAAACACTGCCACTAAATTATAAATTCTACGGGGCAGGAACTATGTCTTCCTTATATTTGTGTATTTTATACTCCCACATATTTGTTTTATGTATAAATCACTGATAGAAAATGAAAATGTTTATAAACTATTTCCTAAGTACAAAAGAGGTTCAGATTCTTTTCACGTTTATTATACACATATCACTGTGCTAAGCAATATGTAAATATGGGTGCACATATACATATGTATTAAAACTCTGTTTGCCATGGGCTTGGATATGCTATAAAGGAAGTGATCTAGCCTGAAAAGTAACCACATCTAGCAAATCTTTGCTATAACTCAATAACCCTTCAGTAGGCCTCAATCTTGTCCTTCAGTATTGCCGTTATACAAGCGTTTCCATTGTACTTGTTTGCATATTGATTTTTGTAGAGAATAATAATGATGACTCTTTGTGTGGCGTGGTGGAGCCAAAAGGCTAGAAGTAAAATTGATAGTCATAAAATGATAAACAATTAGAGCTAGAAGAGGCTAGAGGACCAGTGAGGCCAGCTCCTTTATTTTACAGATGGGGAAACTGAGGCTCAGGTTCACATTCTTGCCTTTGTACCCCATAATGAGTGGGGAGACTGACATAAAAAAGGAGACTTCTGGGCTGTTGGAGCGAGCTCTGAGCAACAGGGTGACAGGTTCGAGTCCCACATGGACCCAAGCTGAGCTGCCACTGAGCTGCCAACAGGTGGCAGGATGGCTCAGATTAAAAAAAAAAAAAAAAGGAGACTTCACAGATTAAAGGAAGCACATCGTTTATTGACTGTTTTTCCTCAGAGGGTCTCTTCCAACCAGCACTGTCTGGAGCCCACTGTATTATACCCCAGTCAGAGCTCAGTAAGTGCACTTATTTATACCACAGACGACATCATCCACCCACCTTGGAAGCCGTAGTGCTCACCCCCACCGGTTCTCAGCGGTTGCTTAGAAGTGCTCTGATTTTATTGACCTCTCTGTGTCCTGGAGCCTTGACCTGTAAGGCTCCCTGGTGCCAGAATGTCTGCAGCTGTAGGATCAAAGACCCTCAGGGGAAAAATCTACTCCTAACTGAGATGAAGATGGGGTGAGTTATTAGGCAGACCAGCTAATGCCCCAGAACCCTGTTCATCTGGAAAATGCTTGAACTGTATCCCAAATATAAACATCAAGCTCTACGACTGTAACACAGCACAAGGCAGAGTCCAAGTCTTCTGCCTGCCAGGCCAGGCCACCTTCCACCTGCCCTCCGAAGGGACTTGATATGCCTGGTACATGGTAAGTGCTTAATAAATAATCTGTGAAATAAGTGAATGAGTGAGGTTGCATGTAATGAAAGATAAATATAACAAAATCATTGAGAGCAAAAGATCAAGTAAGAAGTTAAAAATTTAAAATCAGGGGCCGGCTGAGTGGCGCGATGGTTAAGAGCTGGCTTGGGACGCCAGAGGGCCGCGGTTTGGACCCCACATATGAGGGCCAGTGACACTGCCCTCCACAGCTAAGATGCTGAACAACAGCTCAACCTGGAGCTGGGCTGCCGTGAGTCACCGGCGACGGCGTAGGCTGCAGCCCCTGTGGCAGTGGGTTGCCATGGGCTACCGTATGTAGCCAGCAGCCAGCGTGAGTGGCCAGCAGCTGCAGTGAGCCGCCATCCAGAAGCCGGTGACTGATCTGCCTCGCCTGGGAAGAGCGCAATGATGGTGCCAACTTGGGCCAGTGAAGCAACGTCCTCCACAACTAGACTGAAGAACAAAACGACAGCAAGTTGTCTGTTCCCCTTCCCCCAATTCCCCAGCACTGTTCCCATCCCCCCAAATTAAAATAAAATTTAAAAAAATTTTTAAATCAGGGGGTTAGATGTTTAAAAGTAAGTCCTTAAATGGAATCTAAAGTCTCTTTCCAGCTTCCTGGCAAGCAAGGCAAAAAGGGCAATGTAGTGGGCTTTACCTAGTTCTCATTGTGGAAGAGAACACAACATTCCAAGGCATCGCATGTTCTCCTGTTTCCGAGAGATATGAATTGTGTGGGAAATCTTTCTACTACAACGAAGAATCATTTATGTCTTGAGGCTGTATGAAGATTCTTCCTTGCTTTACATCCAAAGTGGTTGTGTGCTACGGATTGGTAATACCCCTCCCAAATGGTGGTTGTCTGTAGCCTCTGCTTCAAGAGAAGAGCTGCATTTTGGTTACCACCCACTGGTTGCCTGTAACTGCTTTTTCTTCACAGTCCTCAGCCAGGGCCCACTGTTTGAAGCTGAACCTCAGAGCATTCTTAAAATATTTTCTACTTACAGATGCCCTTCCTCCACTAGTCTTATAGAGCTAGATGCTAGGATATTTTCGCAGTCTGCTATACTTAGCATGGCTTAGAATCCTTGGCCATGTTATCTCAGGCACCCCCTTAAGAATCCCTTAACAAATAAAGTAACCTGAGTAGAATGAAATCCTTGGTGATTGATTGATCTGAGACTTGCAGTGCACTGTAGCTCTCTCCTCTGGCTCCCTCCTGCCCGTCTGTCCAACCCATTTAGATATTTTCTCTTATTTACAGCAAGCTCCATAGTTTTCCTCCTGTTGTTTGCTTGTCTATAACAGCATCCATCTCCCTATTTGTGGCCATAATTCAAATTCTAGCTTATCTTCCTCATGATATTTGCCAAACAAAGCTTGTGAGGGGTTGTGCACTTTAAATTCGCTTTTAACACTGGCATGTATTTCTTTTAGTCACAGAAATTTAGAGCTAAAGGGATCTTATTATTAATTTTGGCTCCTTCATTTTATGGGTGAGTAAACTAAAACCCCAAAAGGTGAAATGATTTGCTTTGCAGTCCTTAGTGTGGTAAACATTGAATCCATTCAAACCTTTTCGTGGTGTTTATTTTTGTATCATCTCTGTTTTGTGAACTAGAAGATTTCATTTCCTAATACAGTGTACCTTGTCCCCCCGGCAGGCACTTGACATATTTTTTATTGATAATAAAGTAATGAACTAAGTAAAATAATATCATCACCATTTATTTTATATCCTACTAAAGAATTAATAAAAAAATAAATAAATTAGGGTCACTCTGAAGTAAAAATAAAATACATAAAACCTTTCAGTCATGTTATTTTATAGCAGAATTGATAACAGATGAGTATTTTCATTGTTCTATATCAGTCTTGTCATTCGTAGCATACGTTACAAATAGCTTTTTAAAAAATCTACTTCTGACAGTTCTTTCTGCTAAAAAATATCTGTTTTAATACTATGAATTTTGAAAACCATCATGACGTAAAAAAAATCTATCCACATAGGTAAATTCCCTCTCCTGGATGCCAAATGGGCAAATGAGGGTCTTGTGTATAAGAAGTAGATTTATAGGATAGAAAAACAATTCAGTCTTTGCAGAAGCTTCTACAAACAGGAGATGTGAGAAGTGTTCAGAACAAAGAAGGGGTCATCCCTAAAAAAAAAACAGGAAGCTTTGATCTTTTTCCTTGCCTCCAGCAAGGTGAAAGGGTAGAGTCTTAAACAAGTCTGATCTGTGTATTTAAGTTAAATGACGCTTTCAACATGTATGGGCAAGCGGAGGGGTGACTCAAATGGCGAAAAACACAGGCTCCAGATCCTGTGACTATACAAATATACCAACTGTAAAATAAATTCCTGTTTAAAATAGGTTTAACTATAGGAAATAATGAGTCCTTAAAAGGGAGTGATTAGAGAGTGTAAGGATGCAAATTTGACAGAGTAATAAAATCTCAGTAATTTTGGACAGCAATCTTGCTCACAATTTAAAGTTTGATCTTGCTTTCTAGGCTTGTTATGCTTCCTAGAGTTGTGATCACTGATACTTTTGACCAACTTGGGAAACAGTGACACATTGATGAATGACCCACATAGTTAAGAGAACACCTACAGGATAATGAAGGAAAGGTGTGAGAATGATGCTTGTGTTTTGACTCATCCCAGGGAAATATTAAGCCCTCCAGATATCAGCTAATGTTTCCAGGGAGAGCATATTTGTCACTGCAAGGTCCATCCAGTTACTGTGTAATGATTTGTAGAAACACTCCTGATTTGTGAGCGCTGTGTAAACAGTGGCTGGGAGCATCCTTGGCACCCACCCTCTCAAGCTGCCAAAGAGAGCAAGGTTTGTTGTTTGGTAAACCTAGCACCATATCTGGAAACATTGCTTCTATTATATAAATCCATCATGGATACTAGGATTTTACCTCTCTGAAGTCATTGCTGTTGGATTATTTTTGTAGCAGAAACTTCTCACCTTTACTCTCTCCCCTCCACTGACAGAAGAGTGACTTAGTATTCATTTTGTTTTGAAATGAACAAAAGAAGCACCCGGAAGCTGTTTTCTTCTGTCCCATCTGTAGTCACAGTCATTGCTTGGCAGATTCTGCTCACTCTCAGGAGAATACAAGCAGGGAGACAAGAAGAAAACTGACAGAAGATTTTAAGGCTGGACCCCCCCCCCCATCCCGTTGTTTATGAGGCAGACGTTCGGTCTCTAGATGGGACACGGTAACAGTAACTCAAGAGAATGAAAACGTCATCCCAGACAGCACTCACCTGGCACCCAGCCACTGGAACCCACTTATGAGACAGAAACCCAGTTATCCGAACCGAGTCACAAGGCCACAGATGGAGAAGCAAGGGCTATTTGATGTGGAGTTGCAGTGTGTCGGCCCAAGCCCCTAAGTACTTCTTGCCTTGATTTAGGCCTCTCGATCGGTCTGGAGCAGGTCTGTCTGCATGCAGAATCCAGAGCAGGATCCTACCATGTGGGGGACCAGTAATGTCATTAGAAGTTATGCAATTTATGCACAAAATCACCTGACCAGTTTGAAACCCAGCCCAGAGCTCTTACACCAAGCCACATGTTGGCTCATTGGCAGCACGTGTTTGTAAATCCTAAAAAGGCTCTCTGGTGCTGGGGTGACCATGCCAGGAAGCTCATTTGGCCTACAACTCACAATCAGGCAGGGCCTCAAATTACACTTCTGGAGATAACTTCAAAAGATGGTATACCTATAGTTATCGAGACACCTAAGATTGAAAACCGAAGACTGGCTCATCATTTTACTTAAACCACATGACCTTACAAGACCACCCAGCTTTTGTCGTGAGACATTCACATGAATCTGAAAAAGGCAGCTATGGCCCTGAACCCCCAAGTATGGTTTGGCAGTTGGAAGGTGAGCCAGACTTGAATCTCCGCTCTTTCACTGGCCTGTACAATCACCCCTGTTGGCTCTGCCAAACGTCACTTATAAATATACATCTGGCGAATATAGTCAATAATATTGTGATAAGTTTGCACAGAGACGGATGATTACTAGAATTAGTGGGGTGATCACATGGTAAGGTATAAAAATTTTGTATCACACTATATTGTACACCAGAAACGAACATAACTAATATTATGTTGTATACCAGCTGTACTTAAGTTAAAAAAATTAAAAATAAAAATAACTCTGAAAACTATTTTGTAAGCAGCAAAATTACATAATTTTACCTTAAAGGGTTAATTGCCTTAAAATTTAAAAATTCCACATTTTTTGGAACTAAGTTTTATCATACCTTCATTTTAAATATATCAGGACAGTCATAAAATAAAAGTGGCCTGGGTGCCTCTCTGTGACCTCTGAGAAGTCTCAGCCAAGGAGCAGGAGGGTGGAGGCAGGAGCTGGAGTGAGACAGGCCTGCCACCTTTCTCAGCAGCTAACTGAGGCTGCCTGTCTGCTCTAATCATTTTTCCTACAGGAAATGTCATTGCTTCATTGCATTGCAAGAAAATGATGTCATAGTGTGGGGCCCTGATCCATTTCCTGACTTTTAACCTGAGTCTTGTAACCTTTTTCAGCTGTACAGCACCCGGAGAAAATGAAACACATTGAAATGTAAAGGCCAGCATGTCTCATAAAGGCCTTCGAGGCCTCAGTGTGGGGTTAACTTCTGCGTATATATTAATGATCAAAATACAGTTTTGTTTGGGTGTCACATCCTGGATATGGCATAGACCCAGTACCTAGAAAAGTAAAGGGAAAGGAAATAGTTTTTAGGATGTGTCTGTAATTTCTTGGCAGAAACCCTGCCTTTTCCTATATGGGGTTTAATTAGTGGAGACAACGTTCAGCTTAATTAGGATGCCTTGCTTAGTTTTTGTTGTTAGATTCTCTGTGAAAATAAGTAATAGTCTCCAAACTGGTATTTTAAATCTTACATATTACATTTGTGACTCTCTGTTTTAGGATTGGTTATAACCCCAGCCTAAATGACATTATTAAGCTATTTCCTGGAATGTCAAGGGCTGAAATTGCCCTGTCAAGAACGACTCTGTTCTTTTAGGGATTTCAGAGAGCAAGGGCTCAGATTGCATTCTTGCTCTGTTTTTATAAGTTTTTCCCTGGCAGGAAACCACTGGGTCTCAGGAAATTTGCATATATCCAATGAGAGTGCTCTATGGAGGTTTTCAAAATTGCATGACAACACCATGGAAGAATCTCATATGGGGAAAGGGGATTTTTTTTTTCCTTTCCCTAAGCCCCATTTTAAATAGTTTCCTTTCCACAAGCTGATGTGTCCACATTCAAAGAATTATAAGTAATCCAGCCTATTTTCCTGCCTTGGCCTCTGTCACTAGTTCAGTAATATCAACAGCTACACAAAACTGGAAACAGGCTGTTTAAAGTAAGGGTACCTTATTCCTTCCGGTCTGTAAAGCAGACTTGGGCACGTGATGGTGAGCGTTAACCATTTAGTTCTCCCAGGCAAGGGCATAGCAAAATGTCAGCTCATTCCTTTGTGAATGCAAGGGCAAGAAATAATCATGCTTCTTGATATCTGAATATAATTTTGAACATCTTACACACGGGATTCCAGTTAACCTAAAGCATTCGGTATTGGACTACTTCACTTAGTACCCATCTGAGGTGTTTAGAATTTTGCACATTTTGCTGGGAAGCAACTACTGGACTTCACTGGCCCTACAGTTGGTGCCATAGCAGCTGGAACTCCAACTCTTCATAAAATGTTGAACAGTCACCTTATATCCTTTCAGAGTTAAAGATAAATAACAAGGTAAAATGTAAGTAAATGATAGATAGCCAGGGTGTCCAATACCAGGTGGCAATGCTCAAATAATATTAAAATTAATTCAGACAGTATGCTAATAAATTTGAAGTTTCTACTTGTGTAATCATGAGGCCCAGGACTAGATATCTTATTGCTGCATTAAATGACAGATAAATGAGAAGAGTTCAGGACTGGGAGGCACCTATAAGGCATCCAAACACCGAGAGTTGTGGTGTGTGTCCTTGAACTTAGCCTCTCTGAATATCATATTTTTCATGGTATGTCTAAAATTTTTATTCTGTACTTGTCCATTCTCATGAATGGATTCTATACAGACTGACATTCAGAGGCATCTAGTAAGTGTGTTGAATGAATCCATAATATTAGACACTATTTTTGAGTGCTTAAGTTGTGTTAGATTGTCTGGTATATACTTTACCTGTGTATTATCACTGAATTCTCTCAACAAGTCTGGGAATAAGTTAACTCCATCAGCTCCATTGGACCAGGGAGAAACAGGCTATTGCCTAAAATGACAGAAGGCCAGGATCTTAATCCAGGGTCTCCTCAATCCAAAGTCCCAACCACTTTCTGCTACACTACACCAGTGCTTCTCAAATTTTAGCATGCATCAGAATCACCTGGAGGAGGGCTTCCAAAAACAGATTATTGAGACCCAGCTCCAGAGTTTCCAGCTATTACAAGTTCCCAGGTGATGTTGATGCTGCTGGTCTGGGGATCACATTTGAAAATCATTCCACTGAGCTATTAAGAGCTACAGGTGGAACCAAGACAGAGAAGATAAGAAGCAGATATCTGGCCAAATTAAGAAAGACCTTTTACATTTACAGCCACTCAACAGCTGGATGGAGTTGCTACTTGGGAATGGTTGAGCTGTCATGGGCATATAGATCTTGGCACATTTGATGAGAAGTTGGCCTAAGGGACCTCTAAGGTCCCTTTCAACTATTAAACTGTTTGTCGTGAGTGCCAAAGATAAGGTACAGAGAGGCCCGGAGAGAGGGTCCTAGTCTCCCTTCAGGGGACCCTTTTCATTATGGCCACTATTCAATGTTTTAATTGTGTTTGAATATCTAGAGTCACTTTGCTAAAGGCAATGAAAAAATGCTGAGAAAAATGTTTTCTTAATTTAGGTACTATGGAATTACAGTACCTATGAAATTACAGTACTTATGAAACATCACCCAGGGAACAAGAGGAATTTAAAGAAAACATTCATTCACTGAAAATCTGTATTTCAAATTTTAAGATTTCTATGGCAACAATGATAGAATCTCAATTTTTGTATCATAACATGTAAATCAGAGAAAAACAAGATTAACAATCAAAAATGGCTAAAAGTACAATTATTTCAATTTTTATTTTATAAGAACACAGAGGGAAACATTTAAAGATCAAAATTATTTGGCAAATATTTCAAAATAATGGCCACAAATACAACAAGTTTAAAAGGAACATTGCTTCAAATTTATTATCCATTCTTTTGACCCTAGGAAGAAAAGGAAAAATAAAGCAGTGTTTATTTCTACAATTTATCAAAGAAAGTAGAGAGTCACTTCTGACATTTAATTTAGCCTTTTTTATGTCACAGGAACCCAATGAAGGATGACTCAAGTAACAGCATCATGGTACCACTTAAGGATTTAAGAGGAATCACCAGAGAGAACAAAATTGGTGATACTGGTGAAGGGGAAATGGCAGAAAGATATAAAAAAGAAATATATATGTAATAAAATATCTGACATACGGATAAAATAGTCAGGGAGAACCATTACTTTTGTGGGCTGGGGCTAAAAAAGTGAGGGGTCTCTCTGTTGAATACCTTTTTTGTTCAGTTGCTGTTTGTTTTGTCTGGTTTGGATTGGTTTGAGGCTTTTCAAAAATTAACAGAAGGGTAAAGAGCATTTGCTGAAATCTTTGAGTGACAGCCAAGAACTCAAATTTGATTAGAAAGAAGGGGAAGATAGCAAACATTTCTTGAGCACTTATCAAGTGCCATGCCCAGCTTAAGGCTCTTAGTAGTAATTACATCATTTCATTTTGCAACATGTGATGTAGGTGTTATCTCCATTTTGCAAATGAGGAACTGTAGGCTTGGAGAAGATCAATATTGATTTGCTCAAGGCTACTCAGATAATAGGTGATAGAGAAAACAAGTACACCTCAACTTGTCTGACTTCAAAAGTACCATGGCCTATCAAGTTTCCCATGTATCATAAATAATGCTGAAAGTAATTCTTCTTCAATAAACCACTGCTCCTTGGTATGGAAATTCAAATCTACTTTTTCTCTCTATTCCTTCCTGGAGATTCTTCTTGGATTCCATGACCATAGTAAATTCCCTCATGGCATGTGAATTGTTTTTAAATGTGAAATTCTCTTGCTGTAGGCTGTAGGTTTAGGTAAGATTTTAGCTATGGCTAGAAAGACCAAAAAAAAAAATGATATTTAGTATTGCAATCTGCTACTCTTGACTCTGACACTCCCAGCCCCACCTTTCCTGCTTACCTTAGAGAGTCCCTATCCTCAAGTAACTCATATTCTTGGAAAAGAGCTGAATACACGTGGATGTCACATGAAATAGGCTGGCTGTGAGTGGGAAGGGGAGCCACAGAAGGAAGTAAAACAGGGGAATAATAAAAGCAGATATAAACTTGAGAGAGTTCATTTTAGAGTTTGTGTGGAGGATGTATATATATATATATATATATATATATATATATATATATATATATATATATATATATATATATATATATATTTTAGCTGAGCCATCCTGCTACCTGTTGGCAGCTCAGCGGCAGCTCAGCTCGGGCCGGGAATTGAACTGCTGTTGCTCAGAACTCGCACTCTTGAACAAGCTCTTAACCAACTGAGCCACTCAGCCAGCCCTGGAAGATACTTCTTAAGAAATACAAGACTGGAAGCAAAAAAGTATGAGTGAGAGAAGTTGGAGTGCTGAACCAGGGCCATCACGGTCAGCACAGAGAAAGGGGGACACAATGGAGAAATATTTAAGAGGTGCAGTTGTCAGGATATGGTGATCGATTCAGCTGTGAGGAGTCAAGGATGACTCCAGGTCTTAGGTTTGACTTGAGTGTCCCGAGTGCTGGGAACTGAGCAGGAGATTCAGGAAGAAGAGCAGGTGTTGGGGACAAGATGATCAACTCCATTGTGAACATCTTGAGTTTGATGTGTCTGAGGGACACCCAGGAGAGTGTCCAAAAACAGTCAGATGTAGAGCTCATGAGAGCAGGTGAGGAAACTGGACTGCAGATATGGATGTGTGAGGCATCAGCCCAAAGTGGTAACTGAGACCAACAGCCTTTAAGGGGTGAGCAGAGCAAAAGAGCCTGCAGAGGAAACTGAGGAGAAACAATCATGGAGAAGGAAGAGAACCAAGGCGAAAGGTGCATGGAAGTCAAAGGGGAGAGGTTTTCATGGAGAAAGTGGTCTAGAGTTTCATAGCCTGTGGAGAGGTCAAAGGAGATGCGGATTGAAAAGGAGTCCATTGGGCTTGGCTATCTACAGGTCATTTGTGGGTAACATGCTAAGGGAGATTCAGTAGAAGAAAAGTTGTTACATAAATATGGCCTAGATTGAAACTGTCTTATAGCCCATGCCCTTTAGCACTAGATGTATTATGAACTCAGAGCATGGCATCATTTGTATTGATTTTTGACTAGTGTAGCCATGGAGTGTCCAATAACAAGCTCCAGTAGCTCATTAGCTAGAATCTCAAACAGAAGCCCTCTGATTTCTTCTAAGTTCTTACAATGGTTTTTTATTATTGACGTAATGTGAAATTGAATATTTACCCTAAGTGACAAGATTAGAACTCACACATTTAACCCAGTCACTGTCTTGTCTCTCATGGTCAAGAAACCCCTTTGCATCTTCCTGGGCTTCTCCCTTGTTACACATGTTATTTAAGTCCTGTTGTCTGTACCTCCTAAATACCTCTCACATGTATCACCTCTTCTCCATGCCCACCATCACTCCCTGATTCAGATTCTGTTGTTCTTTATCTGGGCTGTTGATCCTCCTGGCTCAACTCTCATTTCCCCTCTGTCCCTGTAAGTCAATGGAGGACCAAAATGTGTCTTGTCCATCTTTCTGTCTCTACCCTTTAGCCTTTGGCATATTTGGCACATAATATGTGCTCCATACAAGTTGAGGAGGAAGCCTAAAGAATGAATATTGTATTTAGGACTTTGGGTTCATATTCCTTTACACACAAGAGAAAAGTCATATACAGTACTAGTAAACAGAAGATACTTCTCTTGTCAAATAGGTATTTGACTTCCAACATCTAGTAATTCTACTGCTTTAATGAGCAGCTTTCCTTTTCCTCCACGACACTGGGTTAGTTATGTGATGTAAGAGATGAAAAGCATTTTAAAATACTCTTTTTACACATAAACTGGAGTTATAAGTTTCTTATTTTATTTATTAATATAATGGTGAGTTTTTTAAAATACAGGATAATTATGGTTAGTTTGACAGGACAGATTGAATATTGAGCAAAGAAAGGTGTTTTTCGAAAGTGGTTAAAGTGACCTGTGAATCTGTGACAACTCATACCATCTGTCATGGGAAATACTGCTGGCATGTATGAGTTCTTGAGCTAGCATCGTAAAGCCACATTGTGTACCCAGCAGCACATCAGTGTGTCATAGGACAGGTAAAGAGCCAGCCTGAATGCTAATCTTCTCAAATGAAATAAAGTTTTATTTCAAAATCACAGACAGAGAGATCTGGAAAGGTCTTAGAAGGTTGGGTGGCCAAGCCCTGTGGCCCTAGAGATACAGAGGCTCAAGTCCACGAGTACTGATATGTGCAGAGGTGAACTGCTGCCTGCTCACAGTCCCCACCGGCTCCCAGGGCCAGACTGGGAGGGGAAGTGTCCTTGTTTCATTCGCCACTCCACACAACCCCCATTGTTTTTCACCCTAATTACTTCCTCTGTTTCTCTCCCTTCTTTCCAATGGGGACTGAATTCAGGCATCCAATACTAGCCATCAAATATTCTCCTCTTTAATTATAAAATTTAAAGTAACCAGCCAACATTGTTACATGTCTGAATGGTTTTGTATTCACATATTAGCACCATTATAATCACTCTGAAATAGTCACTAGTATAAACTCAGTTATATGATTATAGAGAGAGGAGGCTTCTGATTTCTACTCCAATTTCCTCCTTTTTATAAAATAAAAAATTCTTGTTTTAAATATATTTGTTATTTGTTTTAAATATAACATTTAAAATATGTTTTAAAATAAATTAATAATGATAACATTTTAGATTAAGAGTAAGAAGCAAGGGGGAAAAAACTCCACTATGATATTTTATATTAAAAGACTAAATTGAGGGCTGGCCGACGTTGGTTAGGAGTTGGCTTGGTACACCAGCTCTGAGCAGAGGGCCCCGGTTCGGATCCCACAATTCCCCAATAAAATCTTTTTTAAAAATTAAAGAAAGACTAAATTGACTGCATTGTCAAAAGGAAAATATGTTGACAATAATTTATAAAGTAAAAATTGACAAAAAGCCATTCTCAGGTTTCTAACTTCTTCCCACTTATTGCCCCCTATTTTACAAAATATCAAGCTTATTTTAATACGTTATAATAGACACTTTAACCTCATCTCCTCTCTTACTAAATTGCTATCACCCTTGACATGGTCCCACTGATTAAATAAAATGAAAATAGCTTCCATTTCTAAAATATGAGTTAATTTTTGTCTGTGAGAAACATTAGAAAGGTTGTCCATTTGAAAGCATGACTATGTAAAGTCATTTGGAATAGATAAGACTGCAGATATACCACCCAAAGGGTGTGGCCTAGCCATGAGGAGCCTGGGCTCCAGGCCCCAGGAGACCTGGGATGGGATTCTGGCTCCACATGGTCATCTCAATGTCCTCGACTGTGAAATGGGGATAATGAGATTCAGAGTGTTGTTAGGAATAAAGGGGATAAAGCACCTGAGAAATAGCAGCTGCCCAATAAATAGCCACTACAACTTCTTCTGTGATCCAGTTTTATGTCATTGCTATTATTACTCCAGAGAAAATAATGAGACAATAGGAATGATACTGCCCTGAATTGTGATTATGTTTCTAGATTCTGAATTTTCTACTGACCAATTTGAAGAGACCACATAATGGAATTTATAAGGAAGAAATACAATGGATTCTTACTGTTCCGTGGTCCTACTTGAGTTTTACTTGAGTTTAAACCTAGGGGAAGCACCAGAAAGATATTATAATAGCCCAACATGAGGCCTCAGACCTTGAGGATGAGAGTCACAGGTAAATTTGTTTCAAATCATATTTATATTGGTAATGATACAGTATAGGTCCCCTGGAAGATTTGGAGTCAGTGTATTGCCGCTTTCTAATTTGTCTTCAGTTTCGAGGAAGTGGGTCCTCCATTGATAAATATTTTGTCCCATATCTTTTTTACCTGCATTTAAAGCGTTTATCTGTTGGGTTGTCGGAAAAGTCATGACGTATTTTTTCTATGTTTTTCTTTGCAAAAATGCATCATGACTTTTCCGACAACCCAATACATCTTTTATGGGAAGTAAATATTTCTCAATTTGTTGAAAAAAAATAAAAACACTGTATCACATGATAAGGGGGAAAATATTTTCTTTCCCCCTTTCATTTAAAGAAAACCCCTCAAACCAAACATAATAATGAATAATGAAAGGAAAACAAGTGGAGTCATTCCATTCCATGGAGGAGGGACAGAGTAGCTGCAGGGGACAGCTGCAGTGCGTCTGGTGTCCCACTTCTTTTATTTCCCATCACTTTATTATTTACTGAACCAAGAATGTAGACAATTCTGGCTATGGTTGTTTTGCATTTTAGTTGCTTGACTTAAATTCTGTGATGTGCTCATTTGCCTGCTGCACTGTGTCCTTATCCAACAGGGTAACTTTAGCCTGTGTGCATGGAGCCACTGAAGCAGGGGCTCATTCCTTTCCCAGCTCCACCCCTTCCCTTGAGGCCCTTGAAATTTGGAAGGGCTCACTGTCTTAGTCAGCTCTGGCTGCTATAACAGACTACCATGGACTAGGTGGCTTAAACAACACACATTTCTCACAGTTCTGGAGGCTTGAAGCCCAAGATCAAGGTGCCAGCAGATTCAGTGTCTGGTGAGAGCCTTCTTCCTAATTTGCAAATGACTACCTTCTTGTGGTATCCTCATGTGTGGACAAAGGGAGATCTCTGGTCTCTTCATCGTCTTATAAGGACACTAATCCCATCACGGGGGCTCTACCCTCATGACCTCGTCTAAACCTCATTAACTCCCAAAGGGCCTACCTCCTAATACCATCACAGTGGGGGTTAGGGCTCCCACAAGATTCAGGGGGAGGGGAAGAGGGAGGGGAGGGGGAGGGGGGACACAGACATTTACTTTGTAGCACTCACACAATGCCTTTGTGTTTATCAAAATCATCCAAAATCATCTTAGTGACTCTTTGAAGCATTTCACACGGTGGTTTTGGTTGAGTTCCAGTAGGCTACATGCTTACACACCATCACTGTGTGACCTTCAACAAGATGCTATCAACTGTATCCCCCCTCCTAAATCTATATGTTGAAGCCATCATCCCCACTGTGATGATATTTGGAGGTGAATCATTTGACAGGTAATAAAGTTTGAATGAGGTCATGAGGATGGAGCCCCCATGGTGGGATTTGTGCCCTTACAAGGAGAGCACTTCCTCTCTCCAAGAACAGGTACAGGAAAGGCCATGTGAGCACACAGTGAGAAGGCAGCCATCCTCAAGCCAGGAAGAGAGGCCTCACCCAAAATCAACCATGCTACCACCTTGATCTTGGACTTCCAGCCTTCAGAACTGTAAGGATAAATGTGTGTTGGTTAAGCCATGCCATTTAAGATATATTTTTTATAGTGGCCCAAGCTGACTAGGACACAAGGTGACTTCAATTCTATTAAACCAAAAGGCACAGGGATGAGAAAGAAATCATGAATGTGACGATTCCTAAGGGGGTGCTTGATTTGTTTCTGAAAACATGTTTTTGAACTTAAAGAATTTAGAAGCAAATATTTTCCATCATAATATTGACTTACATATGGATCTCCAAAGAATCTTGTTCTACAATAAAATAAAGTACAACTACAATTTTTCCCAAACTTTCCTTCAAACCATCACTTTTTTCATTTTACAAATTGTCATAGCTCTTGAATTTTCTGATATGTACTATATTTACATGAGAGAATTTTAATTTTCAGGCAGATACTTTAAAGTGCAGCTTTTAAAAGCATTTTTAGTGTTCTATTTCTATATTTAAAAAGTGTGAACCGGCAGCATATTTTACAATATTTATTATAGTTTTTAATAAAAATTTAAAATATTACTTATCCCTTTTAGCATGCAGGGAATCTAACAGTGTAACTACATGAAGATTCATTAAATGTAGAATCGCCATGTAGAATTCTGTATCCCCACAAATGATCCACCTTTCTTTCTAAGAAAGATGTGTGTTTTCTAGAATTTTAATAAATAATACACTTACTTCACTGCTGGAAAGTGTGCCTAGTGTAGCTGAGATTTCTCCATGGTATCAACGGTTTGCTCAGGCTGCATTTGCTCCTTGTGAGCGTGGGGCAGCCGTGTATTTATTAATACAGAACATCATATCCCATTATGTCAGCCACTCATCCTCCGTAATGAAACACAGTCTGTCACCATTATGGACTAAGTAGTGTCAAGTCATCCAAAAACACTCACCAAAGACATGCTGCTTATAAAATTTACCTGGAACTCTCACCCATACTAATGCTGCCTTCTATGCAAATGGGAAAACTGAAATTCTGTCCGGAAGTGACACTAAGATCATCTTGCACTAGGAAGAGAATTTTCATCAGAATCTCTTGAGTCCTGTATTAACAATGCACATTGCCGGGAGCCGGCTGCGCCTCAGTGTCTGACATGGCCAAGCACAGTGCAATTGTGACAAATTCTGAAGCTCTGACTGAGAAACATACTGTTTTATATCTTAAAGAATTTAAATTCCCCTTTTGATAGATATATCACCATAATTCTATTTTATACACTAAAGGCGATTTTAGTCACACTACTAGTCTCTTAGTAAAGGTCAAAGTACACACCCTGTAAATCTTAAGATCCTGCTTAGACAATAATTTTTAGAATAAATGTTGGGTGGTCATGGTAACCATCCTATAGGCGATTATGTAGAGGCTCAGGCCTTGGTCCTAGGCATTGTAGGTGGAGGGATTTGGACTCAGTTAAGATAAGTTAGTCTTTAGCATAGAAAAGGTATAGCTGTACCCTGGAGCATAGGAATTATGAGGAAGTAAAACCCTGATACTAATGGAACAATGGTTAAACTGTCAGGTATAAAAAAGGGGCATGTTGTAAAATATAGTGTGACAATTCTTCTTGAAACAGCGCTCCTGTGTCTCCAAGCGGTTTTTCCTTTTTTCTTCACCTGACTCCGCCTCCACCTGAGGGAACCCCTGGACCTGTGGGAGCTGGTCTCCCCCAGCACATTCCCTGCCTCCAACCCCAGGGTTTCTGACATAGTAGGAATGGTCTTGGACTGGATCCGGTTTAATGAGAATCCTCGGTGATTCTGATGTCTTTGGTCCACTTTGAGAAACATGTTGTAGTTGTGTTGGATCCTGTACCTTGCTTAGAAATCACACAACAAAAGCCGTATTCTGAGCAAGATGAGCAGAGGCAAAACTCTGAAGTTGAAGAACTTTGCTCTGTTTTCAATTAATTTTCTCTGTCCACAGGTACTTTAGGTGGCCTTACTCTTAGCTCTCCATGAGGCTAGCTTACTAAGTTTTGCATATATTTTAATATTTTTTTCTCCCTGCCTTCTATCCTATGTTAAACCTAGATGTTATGAGTGTCATGCCTAAGATGACAGCCAGGTGTCTGATAACCCATGCAAGAGGGGTTATGGCTGCCAAAAGTGTAATGTATGGTTCCCCTGGGCATATGTTCCTTTTAACAAAGGGCTCTAGAAATTTGGGATGTTCACCACAAGGGAGAAATCTCAAATACTAAACTCTTAGATGCCCTGGCAATACAATGGAGGAGGTAATTTTGGTCTGCTCAGCTCAACTCTTGGTGACTCTCCTTGGAAAATAAACTCTGTTCCTAGTTATGTCCAGGATTTCCTGTGCAGACTTATGTAGAAGTTCAAGAGCACAAGCTGGACCACAGAAGGCATTGAAAGTGCCATTCTTGTCTTCCAGCTTTGCTGGTTGGTGTTGATAGGATCAAACTGGAAAAAAATTGGCTAACATCACCACAAAAATTGGCTAACATGACCCTAATATAACACTGACTTGAATCATAAAGCCAGCATGAGAGTTTGCAGAGGGAAATATCTCTTTCCAGAGGGAAGCTGTTCAACCCACAACGCAGTGACCCAGACATAATACTTGTAGGATTTAGAATAAGAAACCACTAGTGCTCTTTTCCCAGTGACCCAGCTCTAATCCTCCTGGAGGCCAGAGCCATGCATAGTAATGGTCTAGTCAAGGAGGAGAGGTTGCAAGGTGAGTGATAAGGAGACCCAGAATAAATCTGGTCTGGTTAAAAGGAATGGCCCCGGCTCTGAATCCGGACCTACTACTCATTAGCGGTGTAATCTTGGGCAAGTTATATAAACTCTTTAGCCTTAGTTTACTGTCTGTAAAATGATAAGTACACTGACACATAGTGAACATTCAGTTTGTATTTCTATTATTATCATATCATTAATATTATTAACTCTCCTGGAAAAAGTTAGGAAACTAAATTTTAATGTTAGCCTACCTCAGCCTCTCTGCTGGAATAAAGGCAGAATGGGAGAATTTTATGTATGTCTTTTTTAGCCAAGGAGCATGTGTACCTTTCTGAATCAGATAGAAGCTAAATTAAGGCATCTGCATTTGACTAATATTAAAAATACTAAGGGTGATGCTTTCAATTCCCACAAAAAGCTCTTTGTATTTGTCTCTATTAGTCATTTTTTAAATTGTTGGTTAAGATCAAAGTTAGCTAGTGCTACCTGCTGCTATACGTTCAGTTATCACATCAACATCTTTTCATTCATTCATACAAAAACAATGATTGAACACCTATTATGTGCCAGGCACTGACTAGCATGGTTATATAGGCTACAGTGGTAGATAAGAGAGCCTGATTAAATATTAATACAGCAGACTTTTCATTTTAGAATTCAGGATGGAACAAGAGCTGGTTACCCCTTTCTTGAAACTTACATTTATGTGTCCATTGCAGACAAGCCTTATACAAAGCTTGAGGAACACTGTCAGGGATGCACAGAGCATAGCAAAGCTCAAGCCCAGATCAAAGGCTTGAAGTGTCAGGTGGTACTCTTCATAGTGTGGTGGGTCCACACAAACTGATGGGAATTTTGCATATGGAAAAGGAAAGGCAACTGCATAACCAAGGTAACTGGTGCCTGCCACCCCTGAAAATGAATAGAAGCAATATGGGCCGAGGAGAGCCGATTCCAAGGCTACCGCAAAATGAAGTGGGCTTCCCATAAGGTTCAGAATCACAAAGGTGAAACTAGCTTCCCACTGCAAATAAAGCAGAAACACATGGTTACTTTGGGACCTACATTTTTCAAAAGCTTCTAGCACTATGAAGAAGGAAAGAGATGCCAGGTATTAATCTCTCCGACTGGGGAATGAAGGGAAAATGGGTTACAATTTTTCCCATAGATGCCTGTGTCCTCCTCTCCAATCTACACTGTGGGAGAACAACATCAGCCAATTGGGGCAAAAATGAAATCAATTCCATTCAACAAATATTTATTCATCTCCTATCATGTGTTGGGAGCAGCCTGGGATGGGAAAACAGGTGAGTAGACAGAATCCCAGCCTTATCCTAGGACCTTGCTCATCAGGGTAGAGTCTATGGTCCACTGACATCCCTGGGACATTGTTAGAAATGTAGAAACTCAGGCCTCCTCCAGATCTACTGAATCAGAATCTGCATTTTAACCAGATCCCCAGGCAATTCGCTCCTACTTTAGAGTTTGAGAAGCCCTGCTATAGCCATGGGAGAAAGATCTATGATCAAATCAAGGTAGTCTTTCTATATTGTGGGGTTATTTAGCTCTGTACCATTGATATTCAAGACATCATAACTTTTCATTTTTTAAGGGAAGAGCTAACATTGGAAGGAGATTCCAAATTGAGGAAACTGAGACTGAAGGTGCGTTATTAAAAGCAGAGGAGCCTATAGATCCATTTTTTCAAGATGAAATCCAGGCACACTAACACTGGCTCTGTTCCTTCCTCTCCCCCCCCCACACACAAATGACTTACAATAATTACAGGAACTTGTAGAAAATGTTTGCAACAGGAATCAAATAAAATATTTTCATTGAAAACAGTTTATTACTGAAATCTATCATAGTAAGATATCAATTAGACAGAATCCAATTATAATTGGAAATCGCATTCTCTATGTTCCATTCTGAGCTAGTAGAGATTTGATCTGCAAACCCACTCTACCATTCCCCTCTTTGTTGTGAACAACAACCAAAAAAAAAATGGGAGGGGAAGTTATCTAATAAAAGTGACAAGTCCAGTGATGGAGAATAATCCTCCCAGGGTGATCTGATCATAAATTCCTAACTGGGCAGGCTAGTAGTCCCACCCAAGCATCTAACTTCTTTAGAAAAAGGCTTATCTTTGCCTTAAGCAAGCCCCATCCATTGTTCTTATGCATCTAGGTTAACACACCTTTGAAATGCCTCTTTTCAGACCCCTCCTTCTAAATGGTAACCATCCCCAAGAGAACAAATAATCTTAACTATCCTGTAATCCAACCTCTGCCTTGCTTTCTCCCACCTTCACATAATCTTCCTTATGTTCCCGCCTTAATTTCAAATGCACTACAGAAGCTGCAAAACTGTTGCTCTGCAGCATTTGAGATCTTGTTTCTCAGCAATTGTCATCAGTTTTGGCTCACACAAAATCTTATCAAAATTCTTTATAGGTTTGGATGCTTCTTTCGTGGACAACGTCTACATATTTACCAAGTATCTCTGGTTCCAGTCTTTGTGAGCCACCAGCAGGAGTACACCAGCTGTGATGGCCTGTGAAAGGAAAATGGAAAAATAACATCCAAGATAGAATAGAGCTCTGGAAAGAGTTCAATCTGTCTCACAGTTTGACAACTTTATCATGAACTAGAGGGAACAGCAAATGACTAAATAGATTTATGGCTCTGATCTCCTCCTCATCCATGATGACAATGAGGAAAAGAAGCCATCGGTGTCATAAAAACATGATGTATACAACCTTCTTTTTTTATTTTAGTGTTGTCTTTGTCATCACAATTGTAACCTTCGCTACAGTAAGGTGTCACTGTGGTAAAGGCTTGGCTTTATAACCCTTGCCATATGTTTTATTTTGATTAAGTGTCTATTGTTCATCTTTCTTACAAATTGCTGAAATTGCAAATGGGAGGAACTGGAGTGGAAATGTGTCACAGAACCCTGAAAACCCTCCCAGCAGCAGCACTATCTTTTACTATTTGCTTTCTCTTGAAAAGCCTGCTGGTGGGATACAAATAAGTGATCCCTGTTTCTCAAGTAACAAAGATTATCATTAGAATGAATGCATCATGGGGAGTTTATTGTTCTGGGTGCAGTGGTGTCCAGCTTTTGAAAACAGAGTTCTTTAGAGTCTCCATTGAAGGAAAAAGGCCCAAAGTGTAGAATAAAAATAGTTGAACAAAGGAGGAAATGGTGTCACCAGAATTAAGCAATAGATAATGAAAAAAAAAAATTCTGGGCTCATCTTTGATTCAGAACCAGGTCTGATAAAGGAGTGTGGTTATTGAGCCTGGGAATCACTTATTCTCAACCCATAAGTCATTTGTTCATAGTCAAGAAATGTTTTGAGATTGAGAGAGAAAACCAGTAAAAGACGTGCCTGAAATAAGATATAGAATGAGGGCAGGACTAAAGATAGTAGTACCGTTTAGGTTTCTGACAGAGAAATAAACATTTATTGTATGTGTGGAATCAACAAACTTAAGGGGGGAAAAATCAGAGCTTTTACCAATGTGGCTTGGTGATATGCTGCTTTTGTAGCTTTGGGTCTGGCATATTTATTGTTTGGAGACCTAGATTTTCATTTTTCTAGCACATTTTATTTTGAATGTTGGATTTAGAGAATTTGTGAGAGAGAGGAAAAAGCACGCACGCGTGCGCAGACACACACACACACACACACACACACACACACACACACACACACACTCTCCTACAAAACTTTTCATGTAGCTAAGCCTGAAATTCCAGACTTGGCATCGCCATACCATAAAACTCCCATGGATAAAAACAGAACCATCTGTAGTCAAGAGGTTGGCTTGATTCTGCAAGAGAAAAGTTTCCAAGGGACCCTATGGAGGTCGAGCCAGCATAAATAGTACAACAAAACAGGAGAATTATTAACAGTAACTGTAACACTGCTGACTAAGCCTGAGGCCAGCCTATGCTTTCAGAGGCAATGCGCTCAAATGACACGTCACTCCTGTAGGAGAGAGAAACACTGAAGCAAAGGAGAAGCAAAGGAGATAAAGGCACAGGAGATGCCCCTCTGCTGGTGTAACTCCAAGGAGATATCTAAGTGGACATTATCAGATGCTTAGATTCCAGGTCGCAGTAACTACTTTGGCATGAACTGTTTCTTTCCTTTCAAACGTTGAAAAATGCTGCAGAATTGCGGTTGCCTGTTATTTCTGTTGAAGCTGCCAGCTTGAATTTTGCTTTGTTTACACAAAACTTTGAAAAAGATCTTTCATGGAGCAGGCGGGCATATGAATGCCAGTAACTTGTTAAATCCACCCTGCAGGAAGGTGGCTAAGGAGTCCAGCACGGCCATCTTTACTGGTGCCCCCTTGCTGTGCCTGGGACATAAAGTGGGAGGTGTTCCCCCAGGAGTCACAGCCTTTTTCTTCTGTGTTAAAATTTTGTTTTTAGATAGAGAGGGGGAAAGAATAAAAAAGGAAGAGATTTGAGGGCAGGGAAGAAAAAGGTCAAGCGGGAAAAGGAAATAGAGGGACGGAGTGACTGAGAGGTACAAAGTTGGGCAGAGCAGGGCAGTCAGGCTGGGAAGAAGAACAGAGAGGGGTGTGTGCCTGGGGAGGGTGTGAGTGTGGAGACCGGAGGCCCAGTTCTGCGCTCCCCTTCCTCAGCTCTTGCTGTTGACTGGCTCTATGGGCAGCTCCGGGGACAGTACTTGGCTTTTGCAACAGTTGCTGCAAACTCTCTGATTGCATGATAATTGTGAGCCCTCCCCCTAAATCTTTAAATTGCTCAAGTAAAGGATGCAGTTCCCAGAAGCAGATGAATTGAAGGAAGCAGGGAGTAGTCACAACAGAAATAGAAACGTTTAGAGGAATCATTTTAATATGGGCTAATTTATTCACTTACAAACATCTCGCATGGCCCTACTATGAACAAGGGATGTGATAGGCATTGTGCGGATAGAATAATGACAATAACAATTAACCTTTATTGAGCGCTTCCTCTATGCCAGGCACTATCCTGAACACTTTACCCATGTTCACTCATTAGGACCCTAAGATGTAGATCTTCTGCTTTTAAAAATGAGGCACAGCGAGGCTAAATAAGATGACCAAGCTCACCAAATAATAATTATACAAGTAACCGTTCCAACTCTCAATGGAATTTACAGTCCAGATGAGAAAGTCATGCATATATAAGAATGTCCCTAGCATTAGGCAAGAACAGTGAGTGCTTTCTGTATGAGAAGAGCTCAGGGACAAGGTGTCATTTCCAGGGGGAACAATCACTGATGACGGCACCACGGAGGAAAGCGGACCTGAAGCGGGTTTGAAGCATAGATGTGGCTTCAGTGGGAGATGGCTGAGGGAAAGGCAGTCCGGGCAGCAGAGCAGCATGTGCAAAGGCAGGAAAATGGCAGTCATGCTTGGGAAACAGGGAGAGACCAGCCCAGGGTAGGTTCTTGGAGAAGAAGAGGAGGAAATCAGGCTTGAAAGCCATGTGAGACCAGGTTGAAGAGGGCCTCAAAATCCAAGCTAACATATCTGGACTTCGGACAATGAAGCAACACTGAAGGTTTTTGTGGTTAGACTGACATGGCAGAGCTTTAGAAAGATGAGCCCGTTGTTGCATTCGTGCTGGACTGGAATGCAGTGAGGCCTAGAGGTCTCTGTGGGATCTTGGTCTTCAGACACTTTTTTTAACCTCTACCCACAATAAGAAATATAGTTTGTATCATGATCAAGTTATAAATATTTTTATATCTAAACAAAATAATAATATTACCCTTATTATGTATGAGACACTCTAATCTCTTCTATTCTATTCTATTCTATTCTATTCTATTCTGATATGATTCATGTTGTATAAATGCTGCTAGCTACCCAATAGATTGATTTTATGACCCACTAATGGAGAGATTCCCACAGTTGGTCTATGAAAGCTATCTAGGCCTAAAACCTGGGCAGGGATGGGAAGAGGTAAGGAGTTGGGGGGAGGGGGGTGTGCACAATGAGAACAAGAGAAGGGAAAGCATAGGGATATGCCTCGTAGGAAAAATAAAATTTGCTTGGCAACTGATTGTGAAACCAAGGGTCCTCATAATTCTGATTTGATTTAAACTGTAGTTTTAAAACAATCATTTTCCCCCCCTCCTTCTCTCAGCATGCTGACCTAATTTTAGTCTGTTACCCTGATGATCATTGACCCCTGAGGTGGCAGAAGACAATAGCCTGGTTCTGACTAAAGGTCACAAGGCTTAAGCCCCTGGGCGCCTAAAGATAACATCTTAATCTAAGTTGTCTTTCAGCTCCTGGGCCTTAAAATGGGACCCTTTGTCTAGCTCTTCTTGAAACCAGTTCTGGACTCCAGAGCTGACCTCAAGACCTGAAGAAATGATGTGGAATTGAAACAATATAAATGAACAAACAAAACAGAAATAGACTCAGATACAGAGAACAAACTGATGGTTGCCAGAGGGGAGGCGGTTTGAGGGGCTCGGTGAAAAATGTGAAAGGGTGAAGAAGTACAAATTGGTAGTTACATAATAGTCATGGGGATGTAAAGTACAGCATAGTGAATATAGCTGATGATATTGTAATAACTATGTATGATGCCAGGTGGGTACTAGATTAATCGGGGATCACTTTGTAAATTATATAAATATCTAACCACTATATTGTACACCTGAAGCTAATATAAAGTAATATTGAATGTCAACTGTAATAGAAAAAAAGAGACCTGAAGAAATGATTTATTGCCCTTGTATCACCTCTGACCCACCAGCTCCTAACACAACCCTGAACTCCTACCCCATGGTATCTTGTGATTTTGCTCTATATATTTGGAACCTACATTCCATCAGAGAGTTGGGTCTTTCAGGATGCAAGCTCACCCATCTCTGGAGTGGCCAAGTCTAATAAATTAATTCCCTTCTTTACTGCAAACCCCTGCACATGCATTTTTTTTTGGCCAGAGCGCTCAGGCAGAAAGAACTTAATTGTTGGGCTTCGGTAACAGTTGGCTGTGGTGGGGTGGGAGTGGTGCTGAGGGCGGGCTGGTTTAGGGCCGTGCAGCTCAAAGTACAATCCTAGGACCAGCAGCACTGGCGCCGCTGGGAACTTGTCAGGCATGCAGCAACCCAGATTTGCTGAACTGAGAGTCTTCATTTTAACAAGATCCCCAGGTGATTCATATGCACATTACAGTTTGAGGAGCACTAGCTAAAACAAAAGGATTAAAGTCAAACATCACCCTAAGGTTTGAAATTGGGTTCAAAGACAAGGAAGTCAGGAGAATACATTGTTGCTTTTGGTGGTAAGATGATGATGATGATGATGATGATGATGATGATGATGAGTTTTTTGACAAGCTGAGCTTATAGAATCTTAGGATATCTAAGTAGAAAATCAAACATCAGGTGGTTGGAAATCATAGGACTGTTGAAGCTGTAAGAGGCTTAAGCAATGGTGAAATCAAGTCCCTTCTCTAACAGAGGAGAAACCTGAGGCTGCATGGGTAGGTCTAGCCCTACCTTTCAGCCAACTTCCCTCCTCTAAGCAAGGCTCTAGGCGCAGCACTTTTGCTCACCATTGGTCAAGTTGCTGGCCCCTCCAGACTGCAGATCTTGTGAAATTCACTGTACTTCATCAGAGCTTGATCTACAAGTCAAGTTTTCCAGGATTAAAGTAGAGCTCAGTCCTTAAGGCGCTATAATCTCTCTGCTGCATACTTTCTAGCAGCTGATGCCTTTAAATAACTAGTTCAGAAATTCTAGGAAAAGTGCTTATCATGTGGTTGGCAGAACAAAACTAGGAGGATCAATATTTGTGAAGAATTTAGAAAGCCTTGAATGAAAAGGCACTGAGCAAATACACAGCACTGTGCCACTTGTGAAAATCTATATCTTACAAGTCTCCAAAGAGATATGGAGTCATTTGCACAAGGCAATGTCAATATGATTGAAGTCTACAAATTATCTTTCCACTAGAGGAAGATACACTTTGCAGGCAAGTTGAGAAATGACTGGCAAGGAAGGTTGTGAAATGAGTCAGAGGCCTTTTGAAGTTGACCCTGATCAGACAGGGCTGTGGTTCACTAGGAAACTCACTAGAAAAAAAACCCAAAAACCGCATTTCAAATTTAAATGTTACTGAAAGAGCGAACGTTCTTATTGCTTTCCTTCTCATGAGGATTTTTTTCCTGTTTTAGTATAAATACCAGCTTGACCTTTAGTCTTGGCAACCTAATCAGAGTTCAACTACATAAGGAATTCTGTGCCACCAGCATGGGAGGCGTGAGCTTTATTCGCTTATTCAATGATGTTTATCGCATGATAGTCATTGAACACCTAGTATGAGAGACACTCTGTTCCAAAGTGCTGGAAATATAGCAGTAAACAAAATAGGAACAATCCCTGCCCTTGTACAATATACATTGGAGGGGAAAACAAACAAACAATAAATAAGTAAATTACATAGTATATTGGATGGTGATAAGTGCTATGGGAAAAAAGCAGAGCAGGGTATGAGAGATTGGGAATGACAATTGTAGGGGAGGTTTGCAATTTTAAATAAGATAACAAGGGAAGGCATCAGTGAGAAAATGACATTTGTTCAAAGGATTAAAGAGGTTAGAGAATGAGTGCGTGCACGTGTGTGTGTGTGTCTGTGTATGTGTTGTGTGTATGTGAAGAGGCTTCAGGCAGAGAACAGACAGTGCAAAAGCCCTGAGGCAGAAACACATCTTGGCATATTTGAAAATAACAAGGAGCCAGTGTGATGGGAAAGAAATGAATTAAGGAAGAGTTGTAGGAGATGAAATCCAGGAGGTAATGGGATGGGGAACTCAGCAAGACATTAGGGAATGGAATGGGAGAGTGAGTCAGGTGTGAAGGGATTAGGAACAAGGGGTTTGGACAGACAGAGGTGTCAATGAAAGGCTTGGTATTAACTAGGGCTTTGTATAGGGCTTTTTTCTTTTTTTAGATTTTATTGGGGAATTGGGGGAAAGGAACAGCATTGGGGAGTCGGGGAAGTTGGGGAGTTGGGGAAGACAAGTTGCTGTCCTTTCATTCTTCAGTCTAGTTGTGGAGGACATCACTTCACTGGCCCATGTTGGTATTATCATTGCACTCTTTCCGGGCGAGGCAGTCACTCTCTGGCCATTGGACGGCCGCTCACGGTAGCTCACGGCAGCCCACTGCAGCAGGGGCTGCAGCCTACACCATTGCTGGCGACTCACAGCAGCCCAACTCCAGGTCGACTGTTGTTCACCATCTTAGCTGTAGAGGGCACAGTGTCACGCCCTCATGTGGGATCTGAACCGGGGCCCTGCTGCTCAGAGCTGGCATCCCAAGCCAGCTCTTAACCAACGTGCCACTTGGCCAGCCTTTGTATAGGGCTTTAAAATCAGCAAAGCTCTTTATTACACAATCTTTGTTCAAATAGTTTTCATTCTCTCTGAGCATCTTAGGGTTAGACAGCTTCACATGGGCTCTCTTTACCTGTAAAATCCCCCATTTTACAGGCAAAGCAATGGGGAGCTGGCTAAATGGGGGTCCGGCTCCTGACAACATACCAAGAACATCAAAGTCAGGATCTAAACAGAGGCCCCACCTCCCAAAGTCCTACCTCTCTGACTCCACTTCCCTACATTGTCACTCTCAAAATAAAATAGCCACCAACTGGCTACATGCTGTGGACGTATCATATTAATTCTCTGGATCTAATTGGAAAAGAGATGTTTGTCCTGTTACAAGCATATATTCGATAATTTGTGAAGCTAATCCAATTACCAATATTTGTTGACCTTTATGATAAACTTTGCGGGGACAGGCAAAAAAATTATAATAAAGGGACACAGGGTTGGGTGATAATCATGGTTTTGTTAAACTTTGGATCAATTTTGAAGTCAGAATTTTTAAAAAATTAAATAGAATAGAAAATATTAGTGTTCATTTCATGCAGAAAGGTGTGGTTTTGTGAAACTTTTGTTATACACATCTAGTTATTTGTATATATCAATATCTATCTATTTACCTAGAGAAAAATATACGGATGTAATTATATACATTCCAGATGTAAAATGTTTCTTACTCTGGGTCACCAACAGGTTTGGAAGCTGCTTGACTAAATGTAACTGCCTTCTTTGCATTCTGGTAGATGTTAATTTTCTCCGAATGAACAAATATATGGTCTAGAATAGGTGTTGGGGAAAAGAGCAAATGGCCAAGACTGGATGGTAGAGATAAAAGAATGTATTTAAAAAGACAAGAAGAAAGAAAAACACCATCTAATCATCTCTCGTTCAGATCTACAATCCCACCATCCAACTTGCTCCAATCTGCACACCATCATTTAGACCCCATTGAACTGAATGAAGTCTATTAACATTGAGAACTTGCTTTATTCTCCATTGTAACTCAAGCATGTAGTAGGCAATCAATATATATGTATTAAATAAATAGGTTAAAATTATGTTTCTCTGGGTCTCACTCTTAGGTAATATCCCAGTTAAAATCTGATCTTTTAAAAGGCTTAAAGTATTGCCCCTCCCAAGAGTGGTTATATTTTAATAGGAAACTCCTTAAGATCAAAAGTCTTCAAAATTGAATTCTCTAGTCTTCGGTGGTGAATGTCAGGTAACGGGAAACAGTGGCAGAAAGATTTATTGCGTCTGTGGGCCTCTGTAACTCCTCTTAAGTCATACCACCCCGAAGTCACTTAGTCATAGGGCTAGATGTGCTCACTTTCTTGATCCATGGAGCTGAGGTACCAGTCGGAACCTTCACCTGTGCAATGGGTCAATGAGTAGACATCAAGCACCTACCCTGTTTCCCCCCAAATAAGACCTAGCCGGAAAATAAGCCCTCACATTATTTTAAGTGCCAAAATATAGCACCTTGGCATACTGAATATTTTAAGCTGAAGGAGTTTGTGGAAAAGGCACCCTTCTTCCTGAAACAGGTCATAAAACTCTCATGTGAGGGGTGCATGCCCTCCATATTCCAGAGGAATCATGCTAGGGCTTCTTCTCTGGCTAGGTCTTATTTTTGGGGAGACACAGTACTTGATGCTGACTTGTATTTGGCACATGAACACTTTCCTAAGGAACTGGGAAGTTAGTGAAGTCTATCACCCAGCTTCTTGAATTATTTTCAGGTCAAACAGTTGCGTGTAAAGAAAAAAGAGGGAGAACTATGATTTGGAGCTTGCAAATCTGGGTCGTGTAGAACACGTCAGCATTTCCAGTGAAAGCGTTAGCCTGAAAGTTATTTTACTTTGTCTTCCATTTTTAAATTATTTTTGATGGTTGATATTTTTTTCTAAATTCAAATTTCAAGAGATTCTAATTTCTCAGAATATCCAGATGACAAGATTGAAATAAAGTAACTTTTAAAGAATTTCTTGAATAGCATTTCCTTATAACATACATAACATATAGTACATGTGATAAAACGATTTTAAGAAAAATCCTATATTTAAACCACAACTAATAGAAACCAATGTACTAGGTAAATCATGATTTTCTGTAGAATTTTGACTTTCTCATATTGTTGGAAAACTTCAAAAGGCTATGTTATTCTGTTTTACTTTCTCACCCTCTTTTCTGTATTCTCTCAACAAATGTAATAAAATATTTTCCTACCAAAGCTCCATTCCAGATGGGACAAGCAATCCAGACACTCCATCCCGTGAACCAAAGCTTGTAAGAAAAGACTGGGAAGAAAGCAATCACTCCAGAGAAAACACTGAGAGCCCCCAGCGTAATGAGAACCCAGCCAGCAGCCTGGTACAGGCCCTGCATTTTCCTCTGGGGCTTGGGTCCTTCCTTGGTCTCAAAGATGTTCTGTTACCAAAACATGAGGGTATGTCAGGCCTCAACAAACAGAAGTTTCTTAGAGACAGTAGCCATGACACATGTGGACTGTTGATCTACTTGGAAACAAGATTCTAATTTGTTTGACCTACGAAAATAATGTGTAATGCAATAATCCTTGACATAGATTTGACAAAATAAATTCGAGAAAGAGAGAGAGAGAGAGAGAGAGAGAGAGAGAGAGAGAGAGAAATCATGCCTCGTTTTGGATTACAGCTTTCATTCCCTTCATTCTGCCCTGTTGTGGGGAGTGACCACTTCCTGGCTTAATCAGATTCAAAGGCTTGCTGACTGAGCTAATTGTTTCTCTCCTCAACCTGCTTGGTGGTTCCAGCATCAAGCCAACATCCTTTGTGCACAATAGATCCACATTCCCAGCACAATTTCCCACAAAACAAAGAAAAATAAGCACTCTAATCACTTTTCATTACATTTAATTTAAATGATTTAAAGCAAAAAGTAAGACCTTCAAAGCTTAATTCTACTACAATTAATTTTGACTTTTTAATAAAGATTTTTGATATAAACTTATCCCCAAATAAGCATAAGCTTTATTATGGAGTTTTGCCTTATTTTCACTAAATCAGCTTCACCTTAGTTATTTTATTCATAATTCAATTATCAATTAAAGTGCAAAGATAGAAATGTGTGCAGTTGTTAAACAAACTTGGAGGGATAATTTATTAGTTGAATAAAATACTGATCTCCATTTATTCTTGAATTTTGATTCAAATTTTAGAGGTCTTAAGTACATTTAAGCAATTGCAAAATCATCTCTAAATCTCTCATGCATTTGAGAAAGTGGTGCATATTTGCTTTTGACTGATAGGACATGGTTGACTGTCTCTTCCAAGATAATATCTTGAATACACAGACTACTTTCTGAAGCTATCCAAATAATTTTCCTATTCAATGTTAATATCTTTTTCCATATATAAAATGATGAAAAATAATTTTATGGATGGAAATCTATGTTTAGAACACAGATTTTGGTATCAAACACAGCTGGAAACCTGTTCTTGTTTCACTATCTATCATATATGTGTCCTTGGACCAAATCAAGTTATTTCACTTTCTAGGTTTGTTTCTTCACATGGGAAATGGGAATAAAATTATAGAGTGTTTCTTACCAGGTTGTGACTGAGAGGATTACATGAGACAATACAAGTAAATTCCTCAGCATTGAGCTCCACCTAGCAAAGATGCTAGTTAGTTAGTTACCTGTTCTTATATTGGGACATTTCATCTTTGGCGTTGTTTCAGCGTGACACAGGGGCACAGTCGTTATTGTTGCTTTTATCCCATCATCTTATGAACATTAGGTTTGACTCTTCCTGATCAATTTGACAAAAGCTCCCAAAGGATCCTTCCATGTGTGATGAGGAGAGAAGCTTCTTTCTGATTCTCTGCTTGTTTCTCTTTGTCCTTGTGTCTTTCATAGCCATCCTACAGTGTGACCCAGATTTTGAAGCAGTTGCATTCCTGGATATACAGAATCTAAGAAACCAGCTCAGGTTTTCTGCTATAGCTGTTATTTTTCATCTTCTCTCAACACCGTGGGGAGGTATTGTCTGATATTTTTCCTAATGCCACTAGGTAAGTTCCACAAGGGCAGAGGCCTTCCAAGCCTTATACGTCCATCCCCTACACGTATAAGACATTTCCAACACCTAGAATTGGGTGTCTAGCCCAGAGTAGTATACATTTGTTGAATTAGTTACTTAAGGCATAAGGCTTTCCAGCTATATATTTTGAGCCCCGGGGTCTGCCAAGTATGGATCTATCTTTGTGTGTCCACCATTGCCAGTGTGAGTTAATGCTAGTGTGTCCCCTTGTTACAGAGGGACGGGGTCCAGACTGAAGAAAGGCTAATTTGTGTTAGTGTTTGGTTTGAGCTGTTTTGACTTTTCCTTTACTTTTATCTCAAGGTTATAGCTACATGGTATGTCAATATACTGTGGGTCAGATCACTCTCTGTTTGCATGTTTGGAAAATAAAGCCTGTTGAAATACTCATGTTAAACAGTACAGAGATGGCAAACAAAGAGAATATTTTTTATTTTAATTTGGGGGTGCGTTTTAGTGTTTTTAACACTGGCAGGCTAACCCTGACACTGCCAGTATGACTTGTAACCTGAATTCATTAGTGATTAGAAGAGCTGTTGCCACTTAATATGACAAAGAGAAGGGACAGGTAGAACTAGAGATTGCTTTCTGTGTGTCTTCCCAGCTGCACCTTTCTGCAGGAATCTTTTCATACAAATTTCCTTAAAGGAAGGAAAGTTTCAGGGAAGGCAGCCACTGGGAAAGAAGAGAAAATTCTTCTCCTGGCCGGGGCTTCCTCTCACACCTCTCTGTTCCCAGCGTCCAGCAGCGAGCAAGGTTCACAGCCCTCTTCCCCCCAACACCCGGTGCCTTTCAGGGCCCTTCCCTCCCATTTGGCACTAATTTCCTGGACGGCTGGTCTGTAATCCCAGGGGAGTCAAGGTCTTTGCAGACTACTTTGCAGACCCTACCTTCTTCCTTCTCCAGGGAGATCCCACAATCTCAGCTCAGGGGAGAACGGTAGAAGTTCCACCAAAGTCTTTAATCTAGCTTTGCCAAAACAAAACAAAACAAAAACCCTCAAACCAACTGACATTTTGATTCTAGCACTCACTCACCCCTCTACCCCCTCTAAAAAATGTAACCTGGACCCCCAAAGAGGTGGGATAACGTCAGTGACGCTGGGGGAGAGAAGCTGATTTGGACATTCTCTGCCTCTTGAGGCACATTCCTTCGCATGTGAGCCCCGCAACAGCTCTGTGTGGGTACTTTTAAAAAGTAGATTTCAAAACTACACAAAAAGTCCATTTTTTTTTGCCACAATAAAAGAAAATAAAGCTCTAAACAAGGGATAAAATTAAGATGCTTTATTTTCCCAGAAGCTTCAGGTGGCTAGCTTTACTTGTTTACACATCAGAGAGGTAGCTACGCCTGTTGCAGAAAGAGCATGAGCTTTGGCATCAGAAAGACCTGGGTTTGATACTGAAGGTTCTATATGATACATACAAAAAGAATGAAAAAATTAGAAAATTAACACTCTGCTAACCCCAGTGCAGTAACTGATTCAAGCACGGTGGAAAAGGATGCCTTTACAATAGAAAATATGGCAATTCCCACCTGAACCAAGTGATGAAACTTTATATCACCAATACTAGGACAAACTGACATCACCACTCATGATGTCAGTTTATCCTGGTATATGAAGTAATGGAAGTACACACCATCACCTGTGTGGTGTTTTTGGCCAAAATGTTTATCCTGAATCCAATCACAAGCAAGCAGGCAAATTCAGATCACAGGGACATTTTACAAAGCACTAAATTGGACTCCTCAAAACTGTCCATGTCATGAAAGATAATAAAAAGATTACGGGGACAACTGGAAATTCATATATGGCGTTTATCTTAGGTAACACTAGTGTATCGATGTTAAGTATCTTGGGAATATGAATGGCATTAGAGTTCCATAAGAGAAAGTCCTATTCGCAAAACAAGATAAGTTAGTGTTCTCTATGCTTTCTTTCAGCTTTTCTTTAGGGTTAAAAACTTCAAATTAAAGGGGGGAGAACAAAAGGGGGGGGAAAAAGAGTTAGCTTTATTAACTGCATAAAATGAATGGTCTAACTTTTACTCAGACATACAGCCATGCTGGCTCAATAATCCTTGAGAGTACTGATGAATGTAGGTCACAGTGTAAGGCAAAAGCTGCTCTGCCCTTCTTCAGCATCGGACAGAAATGATCTTCCTACGGGAGGAATGACGGAACAGGTGTGTTAGGTTATACTGTGCAGATATACCACTTATGCAGACACAAAGATATGGTTCTGCCTTTCCAAATATTCCAGTTTCTTAAATGGATGAAAAACCTTTCCAATGCTATTCATTAAAAAGCTTCCCTGAGCTCTTTACTAGTCATTCAACTTTAACTTTGAGTGAACCCTCTCTTCTCATAATGGCTTGGGGTTTAAGGAGAGCAAAGTTCAATTTTTATCATCCCTAACTGGGAATTGTCAAATTTAAAGTCTTCCAATCTTGCAAGATGTTTGGGCCTAAGTAGAGATTTGTGCATCAGCTTGGACTTACCTAATTCAGATTTTATCTGCCTTTTGTACATCTGACCCTCAAATGTGTTTTGAAATCATCTGGAGTTTATCAGAATTTTCCCATGTTTTTGTAAAGCAAAACAACTTAAGTGTGTCACCGGCAAACTTGTGCAGCTAGCTGTTGGTTCAGTCTCCCAAGGCTGCAGCTGCAAGGAAAAGCTCTTATTGGCAGAGCTGACTGCACCAGGGAGCCTCCCACAGGCTACTGTGGAGACTGTCTGTCTTTTGGAAGGACTGCTTACTCCTATCTTGTTTTATCATGGAGATAGAGGAGCTACAGACAGAGCTGTGATTGTGACAGTGGCTGTGATTGATGGGTGCTTTGGCCACCAAGGAGAAGGGAAGAAACTAAGAAAACAGGAAGAGAGAAACAGTGGGGGTGTCTGGGGAAGAGAAGTGGAGAAAAGATGGAGAGAAAAGAAGAACAACAAGAGACGAGTCAGAGCATAGAGGAAAACATTTCTGAAGCCAAAAACAGCTTCTTGCGTCACTCACAGATCCAAAGCTGGGGTCTGGACAGAGTTGATTCCAGGACAGAAAAGCTATGGAAGCTATGGGGTGTTCATGTACATTTTGCAAAAAAAAATTTGGAGGGAGGACAAAAGGGAAATAAATAAAGGGAAAGGGGGGGGGGCGCGGTAAAGGAGAATGAGAAAGAAGAAGCTCTGAGTATCCTGAAATGTTCTCAGATTGTCGCTTTTAAGGACACAGATTTAAGTCCTCTTACACAGGAAATGTATCTTTATTTAGTTCCTTTTCTGGGCATTTTTGAAAAAGAAAAGAACCAAAAGTTGCTTTCTTTCCACTTTTTTGTAGGTTTGAAAATTTCAAATTAAAAGGTGAGAGAACAAAAGGGGAAAAAAAAGATTTAGCTTTATTAACTGCATAAAGTGAAAAGCCTAACTTACTCAGACATACAGCCATGCTGACTCAATTACCCTTGAGAATTATTGAGAACAATGGAGGCTGCCATGTTCAGTGAGAAACTAAACACACCTTTGATCCAATTGTTAAAAGGCACAGGGAGGGAAGGATGGTGGGGATACGTTCACTAAAGCCCTCCATAGATGTCATTATTACTTCCATTTTACAGATGACAAAATTGAAGTTTTAAGATAAGTTAAATAACAAAGTAACGCAACTAGTTAGCATCAAATCCTGGTTTTGAACCTGGGAATGCTTGACTCTAAAGTTTGTAATTTTTGTTTTTCTCTACTAGATCAGTATACAGGTGTGCTATGTCTTCTTAAACATGTAATCTGAAAATTGAACCATGAAATATACCAAAGCATAAAGGGCTGTACTCAAACCAAGGACAGCACAGGAATGGAGATGATACTGCATATGCACAAAGAAGACATTATTAGAACTGCTTATTCTACGTCCAGTTACAAAAAAAAAAAAAAGAAAAGAAAAGAAGAGAAAAGAAAAAAGCTGAACAGCGATTTCTTCCTATTTCTTTTTTAAAATTAGAACTGAGGGAAGAACTAAAACCAAAGTTTCATTTCTGTGTATTGATGTAAAAATCCCAGAATTCCCATTTAGATAGACCATAGCAGTGGCTAGTTTTCCATTTTTCAGTGCTTCATCTGTGGGCTCTTGCCTTTAACGTGGAGATGGACTGGGATGGAGGGTGGTCATAGGCTGAATAGTTGCTTCAGGGGGTGTGGGCTAAAACAAAATGAATAAGATGAGGAGCAGCCTGGGGCAGTAGAAAAAGACCAGGGCTGTGTGACTTTGAGTAAATCAAAACCTCTTATAATCTTGTTGTTCTTCTCAGCTACACGTGGAGGTTAGACTCGATAATTTCTAAGACTCCTTCCATATCTACGATTCCATGACTTAAAATAAATCCCCAAAGAGCAAAAGTGCCTATGTAGCCAAAATGCCTGCTCCTAAGAAGACTTTATCAGTAAGAATGCTATCTCTTTGAAGGCTGGGAACCGCCAACTAGAACCCCCTCTATCTGGTATAAACAATAGGCACATAATGAGCACTGCACACTGTGCATTGGCCAGTTGGGTTCTCGCTGGAGAGATTTCACCTAGAGTTCCTCTAAGAAGGCCTCATTTTGACCCCAGTTTCACACAACTAGGCAGTAACTGGGAGCCAGCATCCACCAGCTGGATAATTAACAGCCTCTGAATAACAAATTGGTGATCTCAGTCCAGCTCTGGTGACTGTGTCATAAAATCATTAAAACTTGTCAACAAACACAGCAGAGGCCAAGGAGGGCAAATTTTGAAGGAACATAAAAATGAATCACTCTTCTTTCCCAGCTTCTTGAAAAGGGATGAAAGCCTGGGAGGAAACTGGTTAACATTTGCAGGCTCCTGGTGTAGCTGAACAGAGAGATGAGAATTCAGCAGAGGACTCACAGGCAAGTAAGCCCCATCCACTGGTCAGGAGTGAGTAGGCAGGTTGAACCTCTCTAAACCAGTTTCTGATTGGTCAGGAAACAAAGTCCTTACTCTGTGTATTCCAAGCAACGGTTAAACTATCAAGAGCCTCAATTTTCTCTATATTTTAAAATATAGGACAGCGAGGTGGGCTTAGAATGGTACAAACAATTGATTCACTCCCTCACTTCATCCAGGTCTCTGCTCAAAGGGGCCCTTCATCACGAACCTTCCCTCATCAGGCCCTTTCTCCATCTCTTCATTGAATTTATTCCTGACTTGGCTCTTCATAGTTCTTGGCTTATTTGTTTACTACGTGTCTTCCCAACTAGAACGAAAGCTCTATGAAGGCAAGGGCTTTGTTTTGTTTACAGCAACCTCCCAGAGCCAAGGACAATGCCTGGCCCATGGTAGATGCTTAGAAGTATTGATGAACGAATGAATAAATTAATGAATTTCTGAGGTCCCTGCTTATCATAATCTCTAGCTTATCCAGGCCATTTCCCTGTGAAAGCTAGGTCCTCAGGCCTTCACTTACAAACATTGCATATATTGGTGCCTAAGTCTCTCATCTCTGCTCCATGAAAATCCACACAGAAACACCAGGAAGATTTTCCCAGGTTAGTTTACCCAATGAGGTTGCACTGTAAATGCATGTGCATTGTATGTAGGTACATGGGAGAGGTACACTGAAATCACCCATTCTGTGATTATTTTGGCCTTGCTACACCAGCATGTGACACACTGCCATGTGGCTCTGTTAAATAGAGGAAGGCATTAGGTCACAGTCCTGCAAGAACTTCCGCCTCTGGAAGAAAACTCAAATGTGCACCGTTTTAATCCACTGGTGATGCCAACTTTCAAAGCAGTTCATGTTCATGGTGAGCTATTTAATTTAATAGTTTTTTTTTAAATGAATCTCTGCATATCCAAAGGTTTTACCTACTTCTTTATCTGACCACTTTCCATGGATAGTATTTTCCCCTAATCTGTAGAAAAATGAAATAATAAAGATATTAAAATTTTCACGGAAAGAATTTGACAATGTGATCCTATTGTGTTTCCATACAGATATTGTGACCTTTTCTGAGACAGGGCAACTGATAAACTAAGTGTATCCTTATGACATAAGGATTTGGGTAGCATAGTACAAACATGACCTTAGCAGATCAATGGTATAATGTTGTATACTAAAGCCCACACTGTCCCTTTTCAACAAGGCAGATATCCTGCCCCAGTTTTTATTTACTCATTTTTTAAAAGAGGCACCATAGGAGAAAAGGGATTTTCTTGGGACTTCCCATCACATTGTCCCAGGACAGAAGCCTTTGTATTTCTTCCTCACAAGCTAAGTTTCCTTTACCTAACGGACAAGTTCTCTAAAAAGAATGTGGGACAATGAGAATGAAAAGTACATAGCAATAACCCAATTGAAGAATTACAGACAAACAGAGTCGAAGAGGACCTTAGAGATCAGCCAGTCCATGCCTGTCATCTCACAGAATAGTTCCAAGGTTAAAATACTGAGGGAAATAAAGCCACTTCATTGTAACATTAACCTGAAATTTAATCAGCCAGTTGTGACAGATGATCTTTCTGCTATATCTGCATGTAGCACTAGGCGCTGCTGTGCTGCTATTCATAGGCCAGCTTTTCTTTTATATGCAACAGGAGCTGAACCTCTGAATTCGGCAAGCGCTGACTTTTTAAGATTATATTCAGCTAGTATATTATATGTTACATTGAACTAGCTTCGTTTAGATGGTGCAGGCATGGATGGCATACTGAACCCACTGAAACAGCCACTCTGGGAAGAAGTGATCAATACATGACCAGGGAAAGGCTACTCCAAAGTTAAAATTTTCAAATTGTCCTAATTTAAATATTTACTTAAACTCTGTTTTTATATTATGTGCAATACAAGGGGAATGACATTGTTAGCTGTGTGTTTCCTGGAACTGACTGTCTGCTACAAGGCCACAGATAAAGTTTGTTTATAGAAAAACAAAATATGAAGAAAAAAAAAGTTTAGCGCTGTTCTATTAGGGTTTTAATACTCCCACACAGACCAAGTGGGAGAAAGGACACCTTTCTAGAACCTTTCTTTCCCCATGGCAACAGAGGATGTTAATACTTTAACCCCCTCTAGTGACAGATGAGTCATTACTTAGATTGATTTAGTTGTTCACAATTTGAATGATAATACCATAGAAACAGGTCATGATTCACATAGTTTATATTTTAGAAATAGGGCAAATTTTCAATTCATCCTTAACTTTATAGGGTATAAAACTCAGCTACCAAGTAAATCTTTAACATCATTACTCGGCTCTTTAAACTTGGATAAAATTTGGTATAAGCTCAGCATAAATGTTTAAGTTCCACAAGTCACATGTTATAATCCTCTATTGCTGTATTTAAAATCTTCCGGATAGATGTAACAAAGCAATATCTAGTACAGTATTGCAAAACATGCTATTTTTTTCAGTTTGGGTTATTTACCAATGACTATTTGTAATACCAATAATCAGGCAATGAGGCTAATTAGAGTCCTAGGCTTTTAGCAGAAAGGAAAGTGGAAGACTGAAACCAAGAATGTGAGCATGGTAATCACATTGCAGAGCTTAGAGTGAAGGGAGAGAAAGGGTTCACTCAAAGTTAGCTGCTAGGATCCATAATATGAACCCTTCAATCTGGCCCTAAAGAGAAGTTTTCTTCTAATTTTTATAGTTTTTGCCTTAGGCTGAAAAAGCTAAGTACTTGGCTGAAGTTTGACTTTCTTACAAAATGTTCTTTTCAGCTCTCTCCCCAGCACAAACACAGCCCTTCTTTTCTGAAGATTCTATTTCCCTTACATCCTCTGAGGATAAAACTATGCTTTGTGGTTTTTATACCATATTCACTTAGGATATTTAAAAACAGAGTGAACTCTACTTTTTCTCTCAAGTCTCTCTTCACAGAGGTTCTCCTCTCCCCTCCCCTTATAGACTCAATGATCATATGAAGTGATATCCACTATTATTTTGGCACTTTTTTTGTTAAGCTCCGTATTCAAGATGGGCAACTTTTCAAAAGTGATAGGTCAAACTCCTGATCTGTGTTCTTGTAAACTTGGGATAAGGTGTTTAGGTGTTAAGAGAATTGTCCATTTCTATAAAGGAGAAGGGGAAGAATTTTTGAAAGACTCCATTTTGGAAATCAATGTTTCTGGAAGGTCAGGAAGGAGAGGAAAAGTGTGGTAGCCCTGAGGAAGTTTCTGCCATCTTTAGTCAGCCCTACTTCTATGTGGACCATTTGTAGGTAAGTTTATGGGTGTGTGTGTAGGGGGTAAAACAGAGGAAGAGTTTTGGAAATAGACTTACCATTACACACACACACACACACACACACACACACACACACACACACACACACACAAAGACGTGTACACAAATCATGAGATGCTTACTCTTTGTTTTTCTTAATGCTAACTTGACCACAGTTTTTTAAAAGCAAAATGCTTTTGAATGGGCTCTCCTAATGACACCTACTAATCTTTTCTTTCCTCCAAGCAGGTTTCATTTGCATAGTTCCAAAAAGTTAGAAATGGGTCCTGCTCTTGCTTAAAAATTGTTTCTAGCCTAGCTTAACCACCTCTGTTTTTCAAGTTCATTCCAGAATTGAGACAAAGTCACTCTACCAAAGGCAAAATAAAAACCAAATTCCCACCCTCTTGCCTCATTTCATGTCTTATTATTCTATGTTTCCTAATAATACATTTTGTAAATATTGAAATAGTCACATGTTCTGAGTACCAGAGACAAAGCTATGCACATTTAATGGAAGTCGCGATCCTCAGAAGACATTCATTTCATGCCCTGTACAATTTACATTTTTTTCTCGTTTCTTAATATAGGAAAAAGAAAAAAAAACACCTGAAAAACATTATAGAACCCCCAGTGATACGCATTCTGGGGGTCAATGACAAACTATGGGTTTTTAATGCCCACAGCAGGGTGAGAGAGGGCCTGTGCTCACTGATGTACACATTATATCCCCAACTTTGAAAATGCAGTGATGAGGGCAGACCATATTACTACAAGGAGCTACTAAAAAGCTTATTAAAGTCTAGCATTATTAAAGTACTAGAAATGTTTGCCTATGACAGCTAAATCCACACACACTGTGAAGGATGAATTTTATGTGTTAATAATAATAATAATAATAATAATAATAATAATAATAATGGCAATAAACATTTCCCCCAGATCTGCTTACTTTCTTTCTTGTTAATTCTGGGTTAGAGAAGACAGTAATTATAAGAAAGACATTTCTTATAATTTTTTGTTGAACACAGGAAGTATTTACAACATAGATTTAATTATGGTTTGAAAACCATACTTATTTCAGTTAGGCAAACCTTGTGCTCTATTTCCTTAGAGGAGAGATTTGCCAAATTTTTTGGTGCACTTTCAGTGAGCAAAAGTCCTCGTTTTGAATACCCATATTAGAGTAACTTTAGAATAAGCAATCAGTAGGTTCTCTCTCATCTAAGTGTGGTGTTCGTAAACAGGGTGTTCGTATAGCACAGGTGAGTCGCCTTTTAGCAGCATTTCCTCATGATGAATGATAAGGAAATATGCTCTTTGAAGTATATCAGTTTTCTATTCAGATTTTTCATAATAGTTCAAAACACTGATTCCCTAGGCCTCACCATTTTCCTTTGACTTTACTCCCATCTGCAGAATTACAGAACTCTGTCCCTATTATCCAGGAGAAGGTCTCCTGTGTCCCTTTGGGAGTCAAGCTATTGCCTCAGCTCAGGCTACCACCCTCGTTTCCTCCAGCTGCCTCTAGGTGGCCCTGTGCCCTGTGCCTTCCTCCAGCGGCTGAGGTAATGCTCCTGCTGCTGTGTGTCCTTGGCAGAGGTCGCAGTCTGGTCGAGCACATTATCTTTGGACCAAGCCTCTGGCCTTGACTCTCCTTCCTTGGGACTTTTCTTCCCCAGGGGACTCCTGCCTCATAAAATACAGCTGGCCTTGGAACCTCCCTTGGCTGAATTTGCAACAGTTTAGGCTGGCCTGGGGGCCTCAGTTATATAAAGATTGGGGCTATCACTGACAAGTCACCAACTATTTTGTGCTTAACTCTATTTGACTCTGTAGAAAGCTAGGAAGAAAGACAGGGAGGGAGGGAGGGAGAGAGGGATGGAGGGAGAAGAAAGAATGAGAGAGAGGAAAGGGGAGGAGGAAGGGAGGGGAGGAGAGAGGAGGAGGGAAGGAAGAAAAGGAAGAAAGAAATTTTAAAAGGATTAGAGAAAAGGAAATACGCTTCTAAATGGTAGATGTTTCCTAACAGTAGATATTTCCTAATGGTGGATGTTTCCTACCTGTGAGAAGCTTTTATCTACTTGGTTATAATTACTCGTAGCTAAATACATTGCAAATTTTATGAGATGACTAAATCAGAGAGCATATCGAGATGCCAGCTGAAAGACTTCTGGCAAACAGTCAATCAACATCAATCAAGCCAGCCAACAAACTCCTCTTGTAGGAGATGTCATTGCAAAAAACACCTTTTCTGCCTAGGACCAAATCCAAATTCATGGTTTTAGAAAGTGAAAGTAGAACACGCCTTCTATCCATCAGTCTCAAATTCAACTGTCGCCTAACTTGAGAAGTAAACTTAGTTCTACCGATTTTGAAAGTCTTTATGCAATATATATATTTTTTTTACAAATACTCTCATGGGGAGGAAGTTACAAGTTAGGGAAATTGCATAAGGTATCTGCTCTTTAGCCAATGTAAGTATTGGGTCCAAAGAAGTGTGTGAATTTTGAGAACACCAGCAGCCATACTACTGTTTTACTGGTGCTGAAGAATTTCTCGAAAATTCTCTGGAGTGAAAAACATCTTTCCTTCCTCCCCCAGTTAATGCAACTGAGCCAATAAGGGCACAAATATACATGTAATAAAGGGTGTCATCTAATCAGAGAATGAATGGGGCAATATACTTGACCTTGCTCTAGGTGTGACATTTTTATTAATGCTGCCTCACATCACAGTAGCTTTGGGCCAGGCCAGCCATGCTGTTAGATGTCACTGAGCTCGCAGTCAGCTGAAGCTCTCAGGTCCTCTACTACATCAGCTCTTCAATTATTTCCCATCCATCTTGGTAGAGTTGATTTGTTGAACTGTACTCTTACCACTGCTTAACTTCTTAGGTAAAACTTACACTCCTAGTCTATTGAAATAATTGTGGATCTTGATTCTGATATTTTCCCTCAGTTTCCATCTGCAAATTTAATAAACACAAATTTGTTATTGATAGCTAAGTAAATAGGTGAAGCTACCTGGACTCCTATGGCAATTCACTAAAAGTATTGCTCCAGGTTGGTAATCACACATTGTAATAAACATTTTTTTGATATGAGTATTCAATCAGTTTTGGTTCCATACAATAAAATAATCAGGAAAACCAAGTACATGTATTCTTCTGTCTTACCAGCCCAGGAGCTCTATGCAAATATTATGTCAGGCTTGTTTATGATAACTAATTATTAATTATCATGAACTCTTGCTGGTTCATGGTCATTCTTCTTAATTTGAAAAAAAAATATCCATGAGTCATTTTCTGTTTGTAAAAGTAATAAGTGGCTCTTTGTAAACAGGTTCTCAAAATAAATGCGTAAAGGGGAAAACAAAAGCCACACAAAATCTCACCATCTACCACTGTAAACACTTTGGTTAATTTCCTTTCATCTTGCTTCTTCTCTACGTCCACTCCTCTCTCTCCATCTCCTCCCATGTACACACCTGATTCAATCCCCTCCACTGTTCACTCTGTGCCTTCTCTTCCCCCAGCTCAAATAATTGGACAATGATCACCTGGCACTTTGAGAGAATATGGGCACAACAAAACTATAAAAAAAAGGTGAGAGAATTTTGACCTTTAAGGTCAAGAGCTGCAAGACTAACTGTAAAATAGAAATGTCTGCACGCATATTTGTAGAGTGATTATTCTTGAAACAGGTCAGAGGAAACCAAGGAAAGCTGAGGTATAGACTTGGAGTTATCACTGCCAGGAGCAGCACAAGATCAAGAGAATACAGCTCAGCCAGTTATCTGCACCAGGGAGCCACATGGGTGCCAAGTCAGTGCCCAGGTGTCCTTGTTCATGTCCAATGGAAGCCACCAGTCAATAGTGGCCAGCCAATTGTCTTGCAAGTTATATCCTTCTACGGCCAAGGCATTGCCCCACTTGACACAGCCCTCTCTTCAATGGCTCCAAATAATATCAGAAGAATAGAGAACTCAATTTCTATTAGCTTAAAGCCTTACCTATTTTGAATGAATTTTAGGCCCAAGTAAAACCATTGCTATCTGCCTTCCAACATAACCCCTTCAAAATATACACCTATAGCTATAGATATACCAAGGTTTTGCCAATGCATCTGCCTGGTCTCTGCTGAAATGAGGTGCTGCCACCATCCCCACAGCTGGAAATCTACTGAAGCCCGTCTGACCCACCCTATCAAGGCTCTACTTCTGAAGATCGATCTCTCCCACTGCCCTGAGTCTTGATGCCCACAGCCCTCCCAGTACCCGGCAGCTCAATGTCTGTTCAAACGGTGTTTTTGAGTTAGAGTGCTGTTTTGTTCATACAGCTTTTCTTCCACAGGTGCACACAAATGTCGATATCTTATTGTGCTTTATTTTTATATTTTAAATTCCCAATGAGGTAAAATGCTTTTTAATTTATTTGCCATTAATTTTTTTTGGAAACTGACCGTGTAGCTCAGTTTTCTGTTTGTTTTCTTTTGTGAACCCCTAAATGACGAGCAAACCCTTTTCTCGACTAGTTGGGGAATACGCTCTTTAGCGGTCAGATGCCCTGAAGTCATTGAAGAGTCTTACTAATTCCCACGTGGAATAAAAAATATATGTATAGGTCTACCTTAGGCCTTGCCCTTGACTACCTATGGAATTCCCACTTTAGTAACTTTTTCACCAGAATTAAGAAACACTAATGAATCCTGGGGCTCTTTTGGCTCAGCTCTCACAGTCATGGTGAAAGAATCACAGTTCGACAACCACAAATAGTCATTCTACAAGATTTTCGATATTTATATATCACCAAGACCATAAAACGTGATCCGATGCATGCCCACAGCAGCACGTGTCTCAACCCCTTCATGCAGCCACAACCAGACCCTTTTGGCTCTATGCGCTAACACTTTCCCTTTACCATCCCTGTTCCCCACACAGATTTTCTCCTTCTCTCTTCCCCACTCTTCTCCTAGATGTTTATCATGTAGATTAGCTTAGCCTCTCTGAGTCCTCTCCCCTTTTAGATCTAGCTTTTCTGCCCAGTTCCTTTCTATGCAGTCTTCTGATTACACATCACAAAAAACAAGGGAAAGGAAGTTGACTAGGCGTAGTCAGAACTTGACCAATTTTGTTCTTGGAACATTTGGAACATTTGACAAAGCTCACAACAGCCTGCGAGTGCCCACAGGTCTCTGATACCACCAGGAACCACAGTTTACTCCTTCATGGAAACAACTCTACACCAGCAAGCTAGTAACACTCTAACCAATTACTCCAACCTCACCAATCATCGCTGTTAATGTTGGCCAGCTCTCCAACTGCAAATGCCCAGATCATTCACTCTCTCACACGCTGTGTTTTGTCTCCTTTGCTTCATCAGCTCCCAGCACTAACCTACCTCTGGAGCTTTCTTACTGTGCTCTGTTGCTTTCTAAACAACTTCTCACCCTGAAGGAGGGGGAAAAGATATTTTATGAAAATGGAAACAACAACAGAAAAGCTGCAGTAGCAATACTTATACCAGACAAAACAGACTTTAAAACAAAGTCTATAACAAGAGACAAAGAAGGATCCAGTAATCCCATTTCTGGGTGTTTATCTGAACAAACCCAAAATGCTACTTCGAGGGGATGTGCTCATCTATACGTTCACTACAGCATTATTTACAACAGCCAAGATATGAAAGCAACCTGGTTGTCTGTCGATGGAAGAATGGATAAAGAGGAGGTGGTACATATATACAATAGAATATTGTTCGGCCATGGAACTGAATGGGTTTTTGCGATCCTCGGCAGCATGGATTGACCTGGAAGGTGTTGTGCTGAGTGGAGTATATCAGATAGAGAAAGAAACATTCAATGTGATTTCACTTATATGTGGAATCTAAGAACAAAATTAACAAACAAAACAGAAACAAACTCATAGATACAGGAAACATTTTGATGATTGCCAGATGGGAGGGAGTTTGGAGGTGTGAGTGAAAAAGGGAGGGAAGGGGTTAAGAAGCACAAATTGGTTGTTACAAAGTCGTTATGGGGACGTAGGGTATAGCGTAAGGAATATAGTCAATAATATTGTAATAACTATGTATGGTGTCAGGTAGGTATTAGAGTTGTTGGGGTGATAGATGGGAGGGTGTTGGGGGCAGGATGAAAAGTTGAAGGGATTAAAGAGTAAAAATTGGTAGTTACAAAATAGCCATGGGGATGTAAAGTGAATCATAGGGAATATAGTCAATGATATGGTAATAACTATGTACAGTGCCAGGTGGGTACTAGACTAGGCAAGGGGATCACTTCTTAAAATATATAAATGTGTAACCACTATGCTATACACCTAAAGTTATATAAAGTAATACTGAATGTCACTATAATTGTAAATTTAAACAGGGGGGTAAGGTTAAGGGGAATAAGAGATTCAAATCTCCAGGTACAAAACAAGTCATGGGGATGTAATGCATAGCATGGGGGATGTAGTCAATAGTATTGTGATCACATAGTATGATATCAGATGATTGCAGGACTTACCATAGTGATCACTTCTTTAGGTATATAAATGTTGAATAACTATGGTGTACCCCTGAAACTCATATAATATTGTATGTTCACTATATTTTTAATAAAAATCTCTTTAAAAAGAAATAAAAAAATAAAGAGGAAGCAATAAATAAAGTTCAGTAGGATTTCAAAATTTAGGCCCATCACAACCATTCATCCTCCCGTTTCTCACTTTATGTCTCTTCTGGCCTGCTATCCTTTGTTTCAAGCTTGATATCCCTTGCTATCCTAATTCCTGAATTTTGTCCCTCCTCTTAGTCCCTTTAAATGAGCTTTCTGGTGTGATTATCTGTCAGCCTTGTGCTTGTACTTCTTCCCCCATGCTATCTCAAAGATCAAATTGGGCTTCCAAGCTCAGCAGTAGTCGGAACAGTCCCACCCCAGCCCTTGGCCAGTCCAGTTCCCTGGACCCCACTGTGAGCCTCTGCTTAATCAAGAGGGTTCTGGAAAAGACTAAGTGGTCTGGAGGTAGTGTGGGGATGCTCCTAGATTCATACTTTTGTTTCCCAATGACTAGCTACCCTTCTAACCTTATTTAAAATCTCCTGCTCCTTTAAGGTTCTTGCTCCTGCTACCTGGCCATATCACAATCTAGCCCCTTTTTATTTTCAATTTTTGACTGCCAGATTAATATTTCACTTTGAGTATGGGCCTCAGAACATGACTGAAAATTTCAGGTTGCCAGCTCACACCATTATCTTTAGTGCTTGCAGTATCCATGTGGATGACCCATCAAACACGCTAGCTTCATGGTTCTTTGATCTGTTCAGCTCTAACCAGCCTCAAGTCCTAGTTGGCTCTAGCCACCCACTCTCACAGCCCAGGTTTATCTGTGGACAGCTGGACTGAGCCAGTTGTAAATCTGAAGCAGTGTGAAGGGGCATTAAAGAAAAGAGTGACAGTCACAGTTGGTGAAAGAAGGTAGAAGCCATAGCTTGAGAAACAAGCAAAACCTTAAATCTAGGGGCCTAAGGATAAAGGCAAGGACACAGATAGAAGCTTAACTAAGAAATGAGGTATGATCATATTTTATAGATTCAGGATGAACTCCAGGACATCGGTGTAAATGCATTTACACACACAAGATTGTGAATGAAACTTCAGGGAGTTTATGGACCTCAGATTAAATACTGCCTTGAAGGGTAAAGTTCAATTAGTAGCCTATATACAAGGTTATGGCTCTGCTTAGCCTTTCTTCCTTTTGCCCGCATCCTTTACAAGTGTTATTTTGATTCATTTGAAGTTCCCTGAATGTACCATGCTACTTCCCAATCTTTTTCTCTCTGCTTTTTGCTCATTCTTCTTCTCTAGCATTCTTCCATCCACTGGTTAAGGTCAATCTCTTTGTCTTCACCCAAGCCCTTTTCCACTAGGGTTAGGTTGTTCCTCTCTGCACTTGCACTATAACTATTGTAGAACCAATCTCTATGCAGTATGGTATCTATTCATATTCTCATATGGGTCCCCCACTACAATATAAGCTACTTGTAGGTTAGGGATTCTATTTTCTTATCATTGTATCCCAAAACCATGCTCAGTGTTTGGCATAAGTTAGGTGTTCAATAAATTATGGCTAAAAATTTTTATTAGTACATATTATCTAAAGTCACATTTTCTTCCTTGCTGAACAGTTGGACATCAGTTTTTGTTTTCCAGTCTTCTGGTGATTTTCACCTTCTCCACGACTCCTCAAATATTACCAAGCACAGATTTTGCAAGTGCATAAAAGTTTTTAGTGTCCTGGAATGTCAAACATGTAGGTTTAGAAACTGGAACTTTGAGGAGCTAAGAGTTCTCTTTCTATCTGATTCTTTAGTTATCTTAGCCTTAACCCTTATGGCTGTTTTCAGTTAAAAAAATTTTTTTTTTTAATTAAAATTTATTGGGGTTACAATGGTCAAGAAAACTACATAGGTTTCAAGTGTATAATTCTATAATACATCATTTATATACCGTATTATGTGTTCACCCCCCAGAGTCAAGTCTCCTTCCATCACCATATATTTGACCCCTTTACCCTCTCCTGCCATACCCCCACCCCTCTTACTCTCTGGTAACCACTAAACTGTTGTCTATGTCTATGATTTTTTTGTTTCTTTGTCTTATTCCTTTGTTGCCTTCAATTTTATATTCAACATATGAGTGAAGTCATATGGTTGTCGCCTTTTTCTGTCTGACTTCACTTAGTATAATAATCTCAAGATCCATCCATGTTGTCATAAATGGCAGTTATTTCATCTTTTCTTATATCAGAGTAACATTCCATTTTTTTTTTTAGCTGAACCATCCTGCCACCTGTTGGCAGCTCAGTGGCAGCTCAGCTCGGGCTGGGACTCGAACCGCTGTTGCTCAGAGCTCACACTCTTGAGCGAGTTCTTAACCAACTGAGCCACTCGGCCAGCCCAGCATTCCATTTTTTAGCTTAAAGTTTATTCCCTTTTGTAAAGACAAGGCTAAAACAGAAATTAAATAATTTTGCTTTCTCTTTGCTCTGTCTGACCCAGGAATGGTTCCATCTCTTCTTTCTCCTATTTCTAGCTCCAACTATTGCTTTATGAAACAGTGCTTTAAATTTGAATTTAGTATTTGTCATGAGTCTCCCTTTATTAAGAGCCTGAGACTTTCTAATAAAATTCTTACTCTTTTGTTTGTTTGTTTGTTTGTTTTAAGATTTTTATTGGGGAATTGGGGGAAGGGGAACAGACAAGTTGCTGTCCTTTTGTTCTTCAGTCTAGTTGTGGAGGACGTTGCTTCACTGGCCCAACTTGTCACCATCATTGCGCTCTTCTCTCGCGAGGGAGGCAGATCAGTCGCCGGCTTTTGGAAGTCTGCTCACTGCGGCTGCTGGCCGTTCACGCTGGCTGCTGGCTACATACAGTAGCCCATGGCAACCCACTGCAGCAGGGGCTGCAGCCTCCGCCGTCGCTGGCGACTCATGGCAGCCCAGCTCCAGGTTGAGTTGTTGTTCAGCATGTTAACTGTAGAGGGCGGTTTCACTGGCCCTCATATGAGGGATCCAAACCGGGGTCCTCTAGCGTCCCAAGCCAGCTCTTAACCAACGCGCCACTTGACCGGCCCAATTCTTACTCTTTTGAATTTTGGGTCCTTCTATCCGTCTTTTCTATCTGTACTTCAGAGGACCAGGAAACCCCCAGAACATTCCTTGAAGTCTCTTGCTATGCAATCAAAGTAAATTTCCCTATTTTTTATTGCTGTTGTTTTATTTTGTTTTTTATGCAGGAGTTGAACCGGCAACCTTGCTGTTAAGAATGCACACTCTATCCACTGAGCCATCCAGGCAGCAGCTCAGCTTGAGGTGCAGAGTTCAGTCCCCGCTGTGGGTGGGCATAGCCCACCATGGAACAGGCAATCTTGTCATTAGAGCATGTGCTCTCACCAGCTGAGCCATCCTGCCACCCATTGGCAGTTCAGCAGCAGCTCAGCTTGGGCAAAGCTCACTGGTCCATGTGGGAAATGAACCAGTGACCCTGTTGCTCAGAGCTCGTGCTCTTAAGCAAACTCTTAACCAACTGAGCCACTCGGCCGACCCTTCCCTAAGTGTTTTTTGACATCTGCTTTTCTAATGTTTAGAGTTTGTGTGTGAGTAAGCTCAGGGTTCCCATTTTTGGCTGTTTTAAATTTTAAGAAAAAATAGACACTTTTTGATCTCTAATCAACAACCTAACTTTACAACTTAAGGAACTAGAAAAAGAAGAACAAACTAAACCCATATTTAGCAGAGGGAATAAAATAATAAAGACTAGAGCATAGATAACTGAAATAGAGAATAGGAAACCAACAGAGAAAACTCAATGAAACTGTTTGTTCTTTGAAAACATCAACAAAATTGACAAACTTTTAGCTAGATGGACTAATTAAAAAAGAGAGAAGACTAAATTACTAAAATAGGAGATGAAAGTGGGCACGTTATTGATTCTAAAGAAAAAAAAGAATTTTAAGAGAGTATTACAAAAAATTGTATGCCAAAAATATTAGATAACCTAGATGAAATGGACAAATTGCTAGAAACACAAAACCTATCAAGACTAAATCACAAAGAAATGGAAAATCTGAATAGACCTATAACTACTAAGGAGATTGAATCAGTAATAAAAAATTTTCCCAAAGAAAAGTCCTGGACCTGCTGGCTTCACCGGTGAATTCAACCAAACATTTAAAGAAGAATTAATACCAATTTTTCTCGAACTTTTCCAGAAAATTGAAGAGGTGGGGATTCTGTTTAACTCATTCTTTGAGGCCAGCATAACCCTGATACCAATGCCAGACAAGACACTACAAGAAAGCTATGGACCAATATCCCTTATGAGCATTGTTAAAAAAATCTTCAACGAAATATTAGCAAACAGGATTCAGCAGTGTATTAAAAGGATTATGACCAAGTGGGGTTCCAAGCCAGACCAAGATATACAATGGCGAATAAGCATATGAAAAGATGCACAACATCACTAATCATTAGGGAAATGCCAATCAAAACTACAATGAGCTACCACCTCACACCCATTAGGATGGCTACAAACCAACCAACAAACAGAAAATAACAAGTGTTGGCTAAGGTGTGGAGAAACTAGAACCCTTGTGCTCTGTTGGTGGGAATGTAAAATTGTATGGCTGCTGTCAAAAACAGTATTGTGGTTCCTGAAAATATTAAAAATAAAACTACCATATGCTCCAGCAATTCCACTTTTGAGTATATACCCAGAAAAAATAAAAGCATAGTCTCAAAGAGGTATTTGTACAACCATGATCACAGCAACATTATTCATAATAGTTAAAATGTGGAAGCAACACCACTGTCCACCCACTGATGAATGAATAAGCAAAATCTGGTATATACATACAATGGAATATTATTCAGTGTTAAAAAGGAAGGGAATTCTGCAATATGCTGTAATATGAATGAAACTTTAGGACATTATGTTAAGTGAAGTAAGTCAGACACAAAAAGACAAATACTATTTGATTCTACTTATATGAGTTACTTAGAATAGTCAAAATCATAAAGTCAGAAAGTGTAATGGTGGTTGCCAAGGGATGGGGGTAGGGGGGGAAGAAAAAAGGGAATTATTTTTTAATAGGTATAGAGTTTCACAAGATAAAAAGAGTTATAGGGATGGATGGTGGTGATGGCTGCACAACAGTGTGAATCTATTTAATAGCACATGAAGATAGTTAAATGGTAAATTTTGTATTATGTGTATTTTACTATAATAAAAAAAGAAAGAAAATAAACACTTTCTGCTAAGATTTTTCACATTGCTGTTTTACCAACCAGTTCTTCTCATGTGTCAGAAGTAAACCCCGAATGACAGATTTTTAATTGCAAAGAAATTATGAGGAAGGCAAATCAACAATTTCTTTCCTGTCACAAATGACCAAACTGTGGCCCACAGCTCGCAAGATAGAATGGTGACAATACTGTTACTAGAATGAGAATTGCCAGGAATGTTGTCATTCAGTCTTGTGGGCCAAAATTTGGTCATCTGTGACACGAAAACATTATCCAGAGTCTCTAGCTAGCCAAGTACTTTATAATTTACTCCTAAAATGGTGGTCATTTTAAAAAATCTTTTTCTTCTTTTACCCTCACTCCCTCCCTTTGGCTCATGTACTCCATACAAGTATAGGGCTTCTTAATTTAGAGAGTTCAAGATTTACTCTTCCTAGTCTCTTTATTTTTTTGGACAGACTTCAACTCTTTCATCATTGTCTTCCATATTTATATGCAAAATTTTGGTGATACATATGAGTGTGTAATTTATATAAAACTGCAAATTTACATTGCTTACTCTCCATATGCTTCAACTGGTGTACAGCTAGCTGAATTGCTTGAAAACAAAACTTAAAGGGAAAAAAGAAAATAAATTGGTGTATTCCTCATTTATAACCAATGAACCCAAATTGTGTTTCAACCAACACTCATTAGAAAAGTCAAACTCTCTCTCTCTTTATTATTATTATTATTATTATTATTATTATTATTATTAGTTTCGGGTGTTGAAAACAACATGATGATTAGACATTTACACCCCTCACAACGTGATAACCCCAAACAGCCTATTGCCCGTCTGATACCGCACAGAGCTATTCACCACCCTTGGCTATATTCCATGCTGTGCTCCATATCCTGTGGCTATATATACTACAAAAGTCAATCTCTCTGCAGTGCTAGCCTGAACAGATTCTTTCAAGTTGTGGATTTATAAACGAAGTTATGAGAAAAGATTCCTTGGTTTGTATATATTATAATCAACTTATTTTCATAAAGTTCATGTCTATGGAAATTATTTCGTAGTCGTCGACCAAAAGAATAGAATTAACGTCAGATACATACAGATAAGCATCAGAATCACAAGCTTGCTAGAAATGCCCCACTCCAGACCTGTGAAATCAGAATTCACATTTCAACAAGAGCTGCAGGTGACTTGTATGCACTTCAAATTTGAGAAGCAATGGTGTAGACAATAATTAGATGGAAATTTGTCTTAAAAAAACTGTATTCATTACAAGCAGTACCAACATCTGACTCCTTTATATCTTCTAGTGTGGTTTGTTTGAGAATTTTACATATGGAGAGATATTCTACTGGGTTGTTGGAAAAGTCATAATGTATATTTTTTCTATCTTTTCTGTTGCAAAAATGCATCATGACTTTTCCGACAACCCAATATTTTGTTATAATTTACTTTCTCTTATTTCTCTTTTATTGTCAATATGTTATATGTAATTTTTGAAATTATGAATTAATTCCAATTCAAGACAATAAAGGGGATGTTTATTTTATGTTTACAATAAAAAGTGTGTGTTGCTCTGATAGGGCCAAGAGCTACTGAATAAAGGAAAGACGTATTGAAGAAAAAAAAAATATTCCCAGCATATGTGAATTTCATGACAAAAACAATGTTTATGGAAAAATCGTGCCAATGTAACCACTGATGGAAGAGCTGCTTTGGCTGGAATAAAATTTGAATTCTGGGATTAAGATACAGAGATAGATTAAAAAATAAATGTATTCACTGCATCATCCAGAGGCAAGAAGATTTTACAGCAAAGAAGGTGAAGCTAGAAGTGTACCAATTCCTATAAGATGCCATTGATAAAGACAAGAGTATAAAAGCCAGACCTTTAAACTACAGTGAACTATATTCACTGTTCTGGTAGAGATGATGAGTAATGATGAAAACATTTGGTATCAAGGACAAGGTCACTGGTTTCATCATGGCTGAGTACCTTTCAGAGTTGTCAAATTTAGAGGAACTGTGCATACTTATTTTCTAAAAGCACTACTGGTCCACATTCTGTCTTTTCTATCATAATAAGTGCCTATTGATTCTGAGATAGTAAATCAGAATTTTAAAATAATACTGTCTCTTTAATATAAAAGTGTCACTTTAATACAATAACAAGTGGGAGAATTTCTGCATATGAAGGAAACTTGGGTTATGACAAAAACATAGTGAAGTAGACCTTTGGAAGTGCTTCCTTCTTAGCTGATTGACTTCAGAACACGTGTCACCTATAAATATTCTCATATCTGCCCACTTTAAAAGACTTGGAAATAGACATTTCTAATTCATTTAAAAAATCTTTCCCCAAGTGACTGTCAAATGGGTTTTGAATTTATTTGTTCAATATAATTGTTTTTTGTTTTTATTTTTGTTTTTTAAAGATTTTTTTTTTAAATTGGGAATTGGGGGAGGGGAACAGACAAGTTGCTGTCGTTTTGTTCTTCAGTCTAGTTGTGGAGGACACCGCTTCACTGGCCCAAGTTGGTATTATCATTGTGCTCTTCCTGGATGAGGCAGATTGGTCGCTGGCCTCTGGACAGTTGCTCACAGCGGCTCTTGGCAGCTCACACTGGCTGCCGGCCACTCACGCTGGCTGCCAGCAACTCACGGTGGCTTATGGCAGCCTACTGTAGTCTCACTGCAGCCTTCGCCCTCACAGGTGACCCACAGCAGCCCAGCTCCGGGTTGAACTGTTGTTCACCATCTTAGCTGTAGAGGGCAGTGTCACTGGCCCTCATGTGGAATCCCAACCGTGGCCCTGCTGCACAGAGCTGGCATCCCAATTCAGCTCTTAACCAACGCGCCACTCGGCCGGCCCTCAATATAATTGTTAAGAATATAAAAATGCGGCACTTTTGATTAGTTGGCAAGAAATATTATTCTCTGAGATATTAAATGAATTATTAATAGTAGGGGTAGGAAAAGGCTTTTAAAGTGTTCTCTGTCTGCAGGGTCTACTCAATTCTGTTTTAATTCAGGTTCATGATGCCCTATTCGCAATTCTAAAATCCCCAAAGCTCTGAAAACCAAAAAGTTTTGTTAGTAACTCACTTGGCAGCAAAACCTGACCTGAATTAAATTGAGGCTATTTATAGTCTTTATTTTTCAATGCGTTGTGCCTAGTCACGTCTTTTGTTATACAAACATGAGGGTGTTTAATTAAGGGGTGCTGTCCCAGGCCTCCGTGGGGGTGTTATAATATAAGCTATATGAATTTTCCAAAATTCATAGAATTCTGAATATCCTAAATTCATCTGGTGCTAAGGATTTTGGAGTTTATGGACGCACGCAGCTTCTAAGCAGTGAGTATGAGATAAGTAAAGAATTGCAAAGAATTCTTGCTGATATGCAGAGGTCTTTTTCATTGTATTTTAATGTTAAGGCTCTATAATTCTGAAATTTGTTCCCTGAACCTTTGTTGTTATAAGGATAGTGAAATTACATCTTTGGGCAAAGGAGTTGTAATTCAAAGTTGGCATGGACATCAAATAGATTGTTCCAAAGAAATTATATATATATATATATATATATATATGCATTCATAAAACATATATAAGTAATATATAACACAGATAGTATTTGAATATAATATATAATATAAATATTGTACAAAATATTTATATTTTATAACATAAAACACACACACACATATATACATATATATTTTTTTTCTTTTTTCTACTTTGTCTTTAAGGGGATTTTGACTCTTGGGAACACTGAGCTCAACTGAAGCTGAAAGCTGAGAGATTTCTGAGAGATGCTTTTCCTATGTCTAAGGTGTGAGGGTAGTAATGTCGCGACTGGCCTTACAAATAGGCTAAGGCATGAGTTTGAAAGTGCACCTTTAATGTGCCAGATTGTACAAGTGTGAAAACCTATGCCAGCAACGATTTAGTAACAGTGTCCATAGGGTTACATTTCTACTGGAAAATGAATAATGATGCAGGGAGATGAAAATGTTTTCTAAACCCCTTAGCTGTTAGCAAATGTTTGCCAAGAAAACACTTCCATAATTCTCTGGAGGTTCTAAAAGATTAGAAGACATATGGGCAGAAATCCAAGTGGTTCTCACCCTGGGAAGTTTTGCCATTCTCACTATCATTAAAGAAACCTTTTATAACAAGTCCTTCTATTTTTATTCTAAGTATAAACATTTGCTGGTGTAACACATGTAACTTTCTAAATCTAAACTGAAATAGGAAAGTGTAAAACCAAACAACTATTTGTAGAGACATTTTACTTGGAAAATACAAAGAAAATGCTAACGTGTGAATGGAGTTCGAAGCTGGATGATTTTGAGACTAACGTGCAATATCTGATTTCACCCATCACTACAGTTATGAACTAAAATGCTAAATTGGTTTTTTGTTTACTTAGGGGAAGATTGAGTCAAAAACTTGATGGGAAAGAAATTCGTCTTTAATTTTGAAATGAGAATATATGTGGTATAGGTCTAAAGGTGGTAGAACAGAGTTCTACAGAGCAAAATCGCAAGAGCTCAAACTTACATTTCATCAACAAATAGAATATTTGCCTAGCTGAAGATTAAAAAAATAATGCAACAGTGATGCAACTAATTGGGCCTCACTGATGTCTTCACTAATTCATCTCCCCCTGAACTTTATGTTGCCCTTGCCAAATGAGGCTCATCCCAAATATTTGGTTCCCCTTTCTTGGGTTTCCTGAATATTGGTTTCTTTGTATCTATATACCAAGATACAGAACCCAACCACTTCCAACACTTGTATGGCTGTCACTCCAGTCCATCCTTGTTGCTTTGTCTTCATGTATCTACCCTCACTCCCATACAGATTATTCTCCATATAGCTGTTAGCATGGTCCTTCTAAAACAAAAGTCAGATTATGTCACTCTTTGGCCCAAAGCTTTCCATATTAATTCACATTAAATTCAAACTCCTTCTTCTTAGGAATTTGCTGCCTGCCACCCCTCTGACACCTTTTCTATCACTTTGTTTCTTTCTCACTGCACTGTAGTCACCATTGCCTCCTTACTCTCCCTTGAAAACACCAAACACATTTCTACCTCGGCCTCTGCACTTTCTAGTCCCTCTGCCTGACGCTCTCTCCCCAGGCATCTATCATCAGGGCTTGCTCTTCTTCTTCTGCTCCAATGTCACCTTTTCATAGAAGCCTCTCTGCCAGTCTCACCTGACTCTACCCCAGGAGCCCTTGTGTTTTCCTTTATCCTGGTTTGTATTTCTTCACAGTACCCATCATCTCCTGACATAATATTTCAGGTCTGTCATCCTACAGAAAAGCAGAGGCTTCATCTGTTTTGTTCGTGCAGTATCCGCACCCACTAGAAAAGCACTTGCAATATAGTGGGCTTCCATGATGTATGAATGAGTGAGTGAATACTTATGCTTGATGTTAAGTCTAAAAGTCGATAATATATAAATGCGGTTGAATAAATACTTTAACTTTGAAAACAGCATTCGTTTTTCTTTATTATGTGATCCTAGAGCCATTACATTTTTGAGATCATTTTTTGCTGTGTCATTTATGGATTTTTTTGGGAAACCGAGTACAGTTGCTTTTATAATTACTTTAATATAATTATAGCAAGCAATTTGTTGTGGCTGCTCGCTCGTAGGTTGTGAAAGCATTCACGACGCAGGTCGAAATACAGAAGGAAGATTTATTGAAATAAGAGGAGGGTCGGCTGGGCAGAGTCTGCTGGGGATGGCTGCCCCATGTCTTTGTTTCATCTGAAGTTTTTTATTTTCTAACCAGGATGTGAATTGCCTTGCCTGTAGTGGAATCTTCTGTTATGTTTGGGTTTGTCTGGTGGGGTAGGGGAAGGTGCGGTTCAACTGGTTATCACAACCTTTGCATGTGTTATGTAAATTTAAGTTGGAGCCAGGAGTGAATCCCATACAGATACAAAAACCTCTCTCAAGTCACCTGGCGAGGCATGCAAGGCTGAAGTAAATAGAAACATTGAAACTGGTGTACATAGTAAATGTGTATAGTAAATAGTCATTAAGGTTTGGTGGAAAGAAGGAGAAGTTTTCAAAAAGTCCCAAGCAAAATTCGCTTGTTAAGTTGTATAATACCAGAGGTCCAAATCTCAAAATAGAAGATTCATTGCCACCGTTACAATCTCCGGTCTTACCATAATTGACATACAATTCTAAACAAATATTCACTCTTTTAAGTGTTTTTGCATGCTTTCTTATTTAATAATCATGCTGCTTTGTATATATGTACAAATCCATGAAAATGAATACAATTTTAAAAGGAATGTTCTAACAAGATGTGTTCTAAAGAGATATTCTAACTAAGATGTTCTAGAGATATTCTAAGTGTTTAGACTTGTTTAATGAATGTTGGTGGAGTTGGACCCCTTTGGGCCTGTTAGATACGAAAAGGCTTCAAAGAAACTGGCTGAGGGTTACTGAGAAGATTCATCTCTGGTGTTCATTTGGGGCTCTAGGTGTCAGGGCAGCCCCTTTTTACAGAGTCACGTGGTAAACAGCCCACAAGCTGACCATTATTAGGAGAAATTATGAAATATATGAATGGTCCACAGGACATTCCCGTTTGAGATTTTTAGTCCTAGCTACTGTCATGTATTTTTTTATCTTAAACCTTGTTAACCACACTGTTCTCATCTTTCATTCAGTCACTGTTATGATGGCTGAAGTGATTTATGTCAGCAGGTGACCAAGGATAAAATGTCTTGCCCTGTATTCTGTTTCCAGAGTAGCATGAGTGCCATGGTTCGTTAATTAACATGAATAATGAAATGTTTCTGAACAAATAAATGATGTAAATGGTTGCTAATCAGGGGCTGTCAGGTGGACTGAATGACACAGAAGTCCCACAGGTTATGTCAGTGAGGGATATTGGGGACAAGCCATGGATGCAGACTCTGGTATCCAGATGGCCTCAGGGGGCCACAGATTCAAGGCAAGGCTGGGAGACCAGGCTGGGTACAGTAGATACCTAACAAGAACCAGAAGTTCAAAACCAAACAAAGCAGGAAGTGGGAAACTGTCTGACTGGGTCACACTGGTCAAGGCAGAGCTGCTGCTGGGGCTGCTAGTGCCTCTGCTCAGGGAGCCCAACCCCAAACATCACCAAATCCCTCATTCCCTGAGAACCAGCGCACCTAGCCTATGGGGTAAACGGAGCGGTAGTGGGAATGCAGAAGGAGCCGCCCTTTGCCTTGGAGATTGCTACCCAAAATTGCTCTCTTACCAAGGCTGCATATTTGGGGAGAGGTAATTCTCTATAAAAGAATGAAACTATCAAAAAAAAAAAAAAAAGAAAAAGATGGATCCTGGGTATCCCCCAAATGACCTAGCTGATTTGGACAGCAGTGTGCATACAAAAAATATCATGAGGGAAAATTTGGGGGAGCGCACATTGGTATGCAAATTTTACAGAGTATTCTAAAAAAAAAATGTATATTACTTTTATTATATTTTATAATTATTCCATGACTAATATGTATATGTACATATAAATAATATGGTTCCATTAAAAGCATTAATACAAATTAACAAGAGCAATAATATCACATTGAAAAAAATGCAATGTACATGAATAGATCATTCCAGTAAATGATACAAATAATAAATATTAAAAAATGGTGTTCATCATTATTGATTATTGAAGAAATGCTGATTAAAACAAGATATGATTTTGATCCATCACATTTTCAAATTATAAGCAAGATAACACTTTACATTGGAAGGCATTTTGCAGCATTTCAAAAATATTTATAAATGTTGATCCAGTAGTTCCAGTTTTAGGACTCTATCCTAAGAATTTAGGATCTCAGCAAAGGTTGAGATCCATGGTGTTCATTCCAGGATGATTTATAAACTACGCACAGGTCTGGAAACATCCTAAAAGCCATCAGTAGATGAATAGATAAATAAATGAATGGAATATTCTTCACCCCTTATATTTAAAAAAAATGTAGTGACAGCAAAAAATACTCAGTTTATAAATATTCAGTGTGTTAAATAGGATTCTAGATTGTCAGACGTACAGCATGGTAATTTTGTAACAAACCTTTATTGACATACAGAAAACAAACAAAAAGAAGATATACCAAAACCTTAAGAATGGGTTGTGTGTGTGTGTGTGGAGGGGGATTAATTTTAATTTAGAAAAATTTGTTTTCTGTGGTCTCTAAAACTTTGTATTTTTGTAAAATACAAATGTAAAAATCATAAAAATGAGCATATATTACTTTTATTCTGAGAAGAAAAGATAAAAATTAAAGAGAATTTAGAATACCACTTGTCTGATACAAATGTTGAATGTGTATCCAGATGGTTATATAACAGGCTTTCTTAGTCATTATTTCTTGACATCGTGGACAAAAAAGGGGGTTCTGTAATAAAACTGACAAGTCCTGTGATGGAAAGTAACCTCCTCACCGGGGGATTCTGATTATAAATTCCTAACTGGGAAGGTCATGGCAAGTAGTCACACCCTAGGCAAATAACTTCTTAAGTGAAAGGTTTATCTTCGCCTTAAGCAGGCCCTGCCCATTGTTTCTATGCATCTCAGCGGTTCTCAACCTTCCTAATGCCTCGACCCCTTAATATAGTTCCTCATGTTGTGGTGACCCCCAACCATAAAATTATTTTCATTGCTACTCTATAACTGTAATTTTGCTACTGTTA
>NW_017731934.1:786470-792493 GCF_001890085.2 Hipposideros armiger
TTTTTTTTTTAAAGAGTGATTGTTGTGGTAAAATATACATAGCATAAAATTTGCCATTTTAACAATTTTTAAGCATACAATCAGCGGCATTAAGTATTCACATTGTTGGACTGCTGTCACCACCATCCTTCCACAACCATGCTTTTTTTCATCTTTTTGTTGGATTTTAATAACATTTTAATTGATAATGATTGTGCTGCAGGCTTTCGTTTTCTTACTATGCAAGGTTTGAGTTTCCCTCTCATAGCTTTAGAGAAATGTACTTTTGAAGAGAAAAGGTGAAAATCCATAATCACTGTGTTTAGTAATTTTATCGCCATCAGGAAAGTTCTATAATAATACATTACTATTTTAGGATAAGCTTGTGAGCTATTTAAATTTTTTTTTTAAAGATTTTATTGGGGAATTGGGGGAGGGAAACAGCGTTGGGGAATCAGGAAAGGGGAACAGACAAGTTGCTGTTCTTTTGTTCTTCAGCCTAGTTGTGGAGGACGTTGCTTCACTGGCTCATGTTGGTATTATCATTGCGCTCTTCTGGGTGAGGCAGATTGGTCACTGGCCATTGGACGGCCGCTCATGGTGTCTCATGGCAGCTTACAAAACGCATGCCAGTTGCCGGCCAGCCACACTGCAGCCTACGCCATTGCCAGCGACTCACGGCAGCCCAGCTCCAGGTTGAGCTGTTGTTCACCATCTTAGCTGTAGAGGGTGCAGTGTCACTGGTCCTCATGTGGGATCTGAACCAGGGCCCTGCTGCTCAGAGCTGGCATCCCAAGTCAACTCTTAACCAACGCGCTGCTTGGCTGGCCCTTACATTTTTATATACAGGTATTGTGAGGTTTAGCTATCAAGAGGGAGAAACAGGTAAAGGAGTTATTGTTGATAGTTCCCTCCCTTTACTATCTAACAGAAAAATTGAATGCTTTTGTCTCCTTTAGCCATGCAATAGCACCTATCAAAATTATGCTGGAGCTCAGGTTGTGGCACCTATTTAGTAACTAAAAGCAGTTCTGATCCAGCTAGCTGGTGGGTGTAGCAATTTCTTCTTCACTCCAGGTGTTTACTAAAGATTCATGCCAGGGAACCCAGCGCATAAGTTATGGCTCTTTAAATTCACAGTTAGTCTAAGTCATTGTTTCCACAAAAGTGTAGCTGTGCTAGGCCTGGTTTTATGTTTGCAATCCTTTAAGTCTTAGCACCACAAAGTAAAATGTATTCTTCTGTTGGGTATGGTTCAATGTTGTTACAAGGTTAAAATGAGAAACTTGTAACCTAAATTTCCCATACACCTGTGACATTTCTGATTAGAAAAGGAATCATACAAATTGTATCTTATGCTGCAGTGGGAACGCATTCTGATGTGTTAGTTTCCCCAAATTCACAGTGCAGTGTAAAGTCTGGATTCCAGATGTTTTAGTGCTGAGCTATTAAACAGTTGTGTATGTTATGTAAGTGGTTCATAGTGTCACAGTCCTTTTTTTGTCCCTTCCATTGTGAATGTTCCTTAATTTTTGAATTGATTGAACAAATATTTCAGTGACAGAATAAGATGATTTGTTTATTTAATCAACACTTATGTGGTGCTTCCTGTGTGCCAGACACTATTCTAAGCATTCATCCCCAAAAGAGCCCTGTGAAGTAGGTAATAGTATCACCCCCATTTTATAGGTAAGGCAATTTGAGGCATAGTGAGAGCATAATAAGTAGCACATGGCAGAGTTGGGGTTCCATTCCAGGCAGCCTGAACCCAGAGTCTTGGCACTGCTATCTCACTAGAAAAATATAACCTGAGATTCCATTCTCCTGACTAATGAACTTTTTTCAGGTCGTTATGTTCCTGTCTTGTCCTTGTCCTTAGCGATAAATAGTTGGACATAATTACAATCAGAGTGCAGCTTAGACTATCCATTCAACTCCCTTATTTTTCAGAAGAGGAAATTAAGGTGGAACGTGGTTCTATCCTGGGCTGGAAGCCCCGGGGCAGGGTCCTGGAGACCCTCTACTGGGCCAAGCCTTAACTCTTGATTGTGAGGAAGTTGGGGCAGGGATCCCAGGAGTGTCTGAGGAGGCCAGAGTGTGGATTCGAGAGAGGGGACAGTATTTGCCAATCAGGAGGGAAGTAACAATAATCATTATAACCATCCTAGAGCTAACTTGCTAAATAATGGCGCAGGTTATGTCAGAGGCAGACAGAGTAGAAGCTTGTTGCCAGTTGGGGACCATGGAAAGTCTTGCTGCTTAGTGCTCCACAATCCTAGATTCCTTTCCCAATAGCTGGTGAGGCCCGTGACCCTGGGCTCCCCTCTGGATGTGGGGAATATTTTATTTTGTCCTCAATCTTTTTTTTTTTTTNTGCTACTCTATAACTGTAATTTTGCTACTGTTATGAATTGTAATGTAAATATCTTTTTGTTTTCCGATGGTCTTAGGCGACCCCTGTGAAAGGGTCGTTCAACCCCCAAAGGGGTCGCAACCCACAGGTTGAGAACTGCTGACTAGGTTAACACACCTTTGAAGTGTCTCTTTTCAGACCCCTCAAGAGAAACCACCCTCAAGAGAGCTCATAATCTTGTTAACTACTTTGTAATATAATCCCTGCCTTGTTTTCCCCCACCTTCAAGGAATCTTCCTTAAATTCCCTCTTTAATTCCAAATGCATAAAAGCAGCAGCAAAGGCCATTCTTGAAGCATTTTCTCATTCTGTTGAGATCTTGTTTGCAGGTCTGTCCTCTGTTTGGCTCATAAATTTTTATAAAAATTCTCTACAGGTTTGGACTTTCTTACATTGACAACATCTCTGAAGATCTGAAAGATTTGGAAAAATTACAACCACCAACAATCAGCAAATCTCTCAGCAAAACAAATAATTACATACAGGAGCCTAGTATAGCTAAAGCTTATTTATAGCAGCCCACAGCTGAAGTTTATCTTTAAATGACATACGGCCTTTTTCTATTTTATTCCTTTAGCTCAAGAAAGTAGAAATTCAGTTATTATGTGGGCACTTAAATAATTACATTTCTAATTATAATTAATTAAAAAACCTATTGTTGTAGGTAGTGCCAAATGTCTTAATAATGACACTTAGAAATTTGGGATGCAAATTTACAGCTTGCTGCTTCTCAGTCAAAAGCACTATAACTTCTGAAAGCAAGCTTGTAAGAGTGCAGTTACTTGTGTGTATAATACTTACCAAATCATCTGTGATTAATAAAACTTGAGAAAGAAGGGGAGGAAAGGGTATTCAGCCTTTCAGTAACATGCTTGTTTTACACTTGCCAAACTCTTCTTAGGCAATACTCTCTACACTCAGAGGGCCATGTGTTTAATTGCAAAAATCTGTCAGTATCATAGGATTCAAAAGACATCAATCATGTCTGTCAACAAGGAAAGAGTGACGGCTGTGTGACTCTTCTATCATTAGGAAAAGATGTGCTCAACAGAGAAAAATGTAGTCCAGGGAGGGCTGAACAACTATAGGTTACAGGAAAACAGAGTTCCAGACTATAAGGTCACCCCCCCGCACACACAGCTTGGACTGGAATATTATATTTTTCATTTCATGCAGTTCCATGTGTTCAGTAAGACATTATGTAACTCAGCCAGTCTTGGCTGTGCAATATCCACTAAGTGCTTTAAAGTGGCCATCGCTATTAACAGTTTGGTGTATGTGGACGCGATTGCTTCCTTTGGCTTTGGCAGAATGCAATATTGTGTAATGAGGCTGGAGCTGGCCTGTATTCAAAACTAGATTCCAAAAGGGCTGCTAGTCAGGCCACATGACAGTTGGTTCTCCTTTTCTTAAGACTTTATTCTAAGTGGACTAAAAACATCAAAATTGCTATATTTGGACATTTCCATGGGTGCAATGGGACTGTTCCATGTTTTACTCCTGATTTATTATTTTATGTTAAGATTTCTTAGTTACACCTAGCTTGGGCTTTAAAGACACCATCACACAAATTCCAGTCTCCTGCATTCTAAATTACTGCACTTTTCTGAGCCTCGGTTTCCTTAGCTGTACATTAGCGATCACACCTACTCTAGCGAGTTGAAAGTCAACAAAGCTCCTACTTCTTAATTGTGTGTCTCAGGCAAGTTCTTTCACCTTTGTGATCAGCTGTTTCCCTACGTGTAAAATGGGCCTGTGGTGGCTCCCAGCTGCAACAGATGAGAATTAGATAATATAGACAAAGCTCCTAGAACAGTGCCTGGGCACTTGGTTGCTCAAAAGTACCTGATAATAATAACTAACGCTACTGACATTCCCTAGGTTGATGCGGTTGATTTATAAATCTTTGGGATAAAAGGAAGAAACCGGGACCAGGAAAGAGGCCCAGCTGCGGGAGCCCTTCAGTCCTGCAGCAACTGCAGCCTGCGCCGCTCTGCACCCGAACTGAACTGAGCACCACCTCGCCCCACCCCTGTCCGGGCGAATCCGGGCGGCGAGTTCCGGGCGGCGGCACCGCGCTGTCCCGGCTGAGGCCCTCCCGCCTCCGGCGCCTCCAGCTGTGCCAGCTGCGCCTGAGCCGCGAGAATCCGCCGCCACCGCACAGGTGCCCACGGCCGTCTTGGCCCTTCAGGTAGGAGCCACGCCGCGGCCAGGGCGCACAGGGCTCCCGCGGGAGGCTGGTTTCCGCTGCCTTCACCTTCCGTCCCTCCTCCCGCCAGCCTCGGGCAACTGGCCTCTCCCCGCCCAACTTGGACGGGACCTTGGCAGCCGCAGCGGCAGCGGGCGCCAGCGCCGTGCAGGCTCGAGGGACCAGCCTCTCTGGCTTCCTTCGGGGCCTCCAGTGCGCGCCTTCCGGTCCAATTCCTTCCGAGGGGACGCCGACAACTTCGGGGCGCACTTTTGCTTGGAGCGCAGAGCTACTTTGGCCCCAGGCCGAGGCTGTGTGCACCCGCCCACCCCGCCGCGAGGACCCAGTGTAGTGTGTCTGGCGCCCCCAGGTCGTCTCGCGCGCCGGAGGCTCGCGTGCTGTGGGATGACGAGGATGGCGGGCGTGATGGCCAGGGCTGCGTCCCGAGGCTTAAGAGCCCAGCCTGCCAGATACACGGTCCTGGGCGTGTGGCGCCAAGAAGAGCTGACGCCGGGTGGGGCGAGGGACACGGGGGCCTGGAGTGGGGTGTGTGTCAAGGGGCTTGTTTTTCTCCCTCCAACTCAAAGTTATTCGGTACCTAGGTCTCAGATCCAGGAGCGCGGTGCTCCAAGTCTTGGATAGGATTTTGTGACGTCCTTCAGAACTGCCCTTGTAGAATCGGTCCAGAGCTACCGCCACGCCTGTGTTTGCGCCTTCTCCTAATCTCAGATTATTGCCTTTACTTCCTCTGTGAAGTACTAAATGCAAGTACATTCTTAAGGACCACAAAGATTTCTGCGTTTGATCATCCTTCTGTCTTTCCCCAGAATTGAGAGTTCCGTTAACTTTATCTGCCAGACCTGCCAATGTCAGTTTAGATAACCCTTTGTGGGCCTTCCCAAGGCCTCTGGGAGACGAGGTCCCCAGAGACCTCTGTGCTGTGTGAAATAGGCTAATTAATGCTGGTGCAGTGAAAGCCCTAAGAATGAAAAGAGCCTACAGCGTGAGGTGTTAACAGACACCACATTTACACACTGCCCATCTGAATAAGGATCTCATTCAATAGTAGATGTTTTGTAACACACATACAAGTGAATTTGTACACAGGCTTTTAGCTTGAATTTGTACGCAGCCTTTAAATGTTGTTTGAGGATCTTCTAATTAATCATTTGAGCTCCCTAAGCCTGTCTTCTTAGGATTCACTGTAATTCACAATCCATATAAAAAGTGTGAATAGTGAAGGCTTTGAGGAAGATGTGCCTTTATCGTGTTTGTCCCTGTTGTCGGAATATTTATGAACTACCGTGATAAGTGCTGTATAATGCTCATTTAGGTTGGTTGGGTGACCCTGCTCCTTGGAAATTGTCAGAGTACTAATTGTGTTACTTAATAAAAAATTATTTGTTATAAAATCCACTTTAATTCTTACAGGGTTTTTTTTTT
>NW_017731934.1:794698-797281 GCF_001890085.2 Hipposideros armiger
GATTCCTTTCCCAATAGCTGGTGAGGCCCGTGACCCTGGGCTCCCCTCTGGATGTGGGGAATATTTTATTTTGTCCTCAATCTTTTTTTTTTTTTTTTTTTGAGCTTTTTGGATCTGGAGTTGGGAACCTTTTGAAAGCCTCTGACGCACAGAAGAAAATCAGCCAAGACAACATGGAAATCAAAATAACTTCGTTTAGTTGGTTCTTTTGTTGAGAGAGAGAGAGACTTCTAAGGGCATAAACTGACACACTTTATATTAAGAACAGGAAAATCAAAGTTCAGTATTCAACAGTGATTTTTTTCAAAGTCGGCTTCTACAGGCAGTACATTTGGGTGATGGGGCGTAAGGAATAAACATGGGGAAAGGAATGCGGTGGAAAGGGAGGGAGAAACAATTACAGAGAGAGGAGGAAGTAGAAAGGGGGCGCACAGAAAGAAATGAGGGAGCTAAAACCTTTGTCAGTTCTTGATGCACATTTTGGTGTGTTACTTCTTAATAATGCCCTTTAGACATGCCAAACAAGGTTGAAAATTCTGTGTCCTTTGGTTTATCTAGAAGCGATCTTAATGTTACTTAAAATCATTGCTTATCAACAACACCTGGAGACAAGGAGCTACCAGGGAACTGAACCGCTGCTTGCAAGCTTCATAACAACCTAGCTTATTTTTGTTTACACCCCTTTTATAAGAATGGATTTCATATATAACATGATCTTAGAATCACTGGATTTACAATGATTTTGTTTATCATCTGTCTTCCCTGTGAGAGGGTAAGGGCCTTGAGGTCACAGACTGTGTTTATCATTTCTGTGTCTGCAGTGTCCATTGTAGGGTACAATAGACGTGAGCTGAATGAAAGGGTGCATTGATGGATAAAGGAAGAGGGTGCAACTCATTTTATTTAAACTATAAAGGCATTTCCAGAAAAGAATGTTTTTATGGCTAATGTTTTACTTATTTGTTTGTTCTGTTGTGCTTTTTAACTGTTCTTACAAGTAGATTTGTAGCTGTGGAATGGAAAGTTTGTGGCATTTTGATTAGCAGCTGTACTCATTTCATTGTCCCTTCCCTGCAGTGTTCTCAACCCCAGCTCTGATAAAGGAGTCCTTTGAAATAAGGAGACCAGGGAGGTAGCAATGAGTTGGGATGGGGGTTCCAGGGCTTGGAGCCAGAAAACAATTCCAGATATATTAGGGAGTGGTGGTATGAATATGCAGAACCCAAAGTGGGACTTTTGATAAAAAGGCCTGAGAGTTTAAGAAAAGATAAATTATAGATGAAGTTTAGATATTGTTTTTTAAATCTCACCATTATTTCCATTTTGGAATATAAGCTAAGGTAAGGGTACTCGATTTGGGAATGAAATATACTTTTGGTACTAACATGATTGTTGTGTCAAAAAGATTAAAAACAAAAAAAGGGAGAGGGGGAAATCCAGGCAGAATCCTATTATCTTAAGGGGAAAAAAGTCACCTGTTAGGATATTGTATATGGTAAATATTTAAGTTAGGAAATGGAGCAAGACTGTAACCCTAACCTTCACCTGACCTCACTCCCAACCTCAAGGCGCCACTGTGTTGGCTGGAAATGCAGTGTGATGGCACAGTGGCTGAGTAAAGCAGGTCTGTGAAGCTTGTAAAGCCCTGCTGGGCCCCACAGGTGTTCATTGGAAGGAATAATGACTAGGGGCCTTGGCCTAGGAACCAGAGAGCTTGGATTCACATCCTGGGGGCTCTAACCATGTGGCCTGTGACAAGTACCTTAAAAATCCTCTGTGCCTTGGCTTCCCCATCTGTAAAATGGGGGTAAAAATAGTACCTATCTTACAGGATTTTTGTGAGGACTACAGGAAATAATGCCTGTAAGGTGTGTAGCATAGAGCCCGGAACATAGAAATGGCCCAGTAAATGCTGGGTTCCCCTCTTACACATCATCTTCTGCTCTCCACCCCAAATCCAGCAGGAGTGACATCCATAAATAATCAAGCACATTGGAATTAATGCTAGAGTACACATGCGGATGCAGCCATTTGGGAGTACAGAGGAGGGAGACATGAAATTTGCCTGGGAGGAATTCTTGGGTGAAAATGGGATTCCGTGAGACCCCGTGATGAGAAGCAGCAGGAAGAGTGCTGGCAACAAATCTGGTTATAACCAAAGAAAATGAACTCTATGTCTTTGATGACTGCAGTACTTTTAGGGTGTTTGACATTAGCTAGAAAATTTGATTTTTCTTAATCTGTAACCATAGCATAGCATTTAATAGGAGAAACATGATTCATTTAATAGGAGAAGCACAGCATTTAATAGAAGCATGATTCATTGCTCTTTACTGAAAGGTATATGTATAGAGTTGTATTTTTTTTTTTTAATTGGGGAATTGGGGAATGGGAACAGTGCTGGGGAATTGGGGCAAGGGGAACAGTCAAGTTGCTGTCGTTTTGTTCTTCAGTCTAGTTGTGCCTCCACATGTTGCTTCACTGACCCAAGTTGGCACCATCATTGCGCTCTTCCCGGGCGAGGCAGATCAGTCGCCGGCTTCTGGACGGCCACTCACTGCGGCTGCTGGCCGCTCACGCTGG
>NW_017731934.1:797336-810969 GCF_001890085.2 Hipposideros armiger
GTTCAGCATCTTAGCTGTAGAGGGCAGTGTCACTGGCCCTCATACGTGGGATCCGAACCGGGGCCCTCTGGTGTCCCAAGCCAGCTCTTAACCAATGCGCCACTCCGCCGGCCCTAGAGTTGTATTTTTAAAATGTGTTTAGAATTAAGAAGAATAGAGTGTACTCTCAAGGTAAGAGAGAACTAACTCATAGTGTTGGAAACACACGACTCCACCACATTCTTGAGTTAAAAGGGAGGAGGGTGTCGCTGGCCCCATCAGTTTTATAGGGTTGTAGGTAACACATATTCTTGTGAATCACAGGTGGAAGTGGAGACTGTCAGTAATCTAGACCAGCAGTTTTCACACTTTAAAAAAAATTGTGGTTACTATTCTCTGCCCCTACTCCCAAGAACCACTTTTCTGAATGAGCTCTTCTGTGAAACCCCAGAATGTAAAACACCCAAAAGCAGAGCCATCCTTCTTAGTGATTCCTAGATGGGGGCAGTGAGCCAGCTGCTTCCTGTCTTCTCCCCTCCTCGCCCTGGGGCAAGGCCCGTCTCCAGCTAGACAGCTCTGCTCATTTGGGCTCCGCTCTGTCCTGCTCTGCTCCTCTCTCCCTGCTCTACCTGGACTGGCGAGACCTCTTCAGTGTTTCAGCTCCAGCCAGAGAAACGCAGTCCTGGGTGGAAAGGGAAATTGCACTACCTGAGCCAGAGGGGAGGTGACTTATACAGCAAGGAGCCCCTGCCTCTGGTCCCTGATTGGTTTGTCCTCGTACAAACGAGGACTCTTAAGTCCTCACAGTTTGATTGATCCAAAAGGCACTGTCCCGATTGGTCAGAATGGTGCCCCTCTGATTGGCCAGTGCAGATGCTGATGGAGATATGAGGCTGACAATGAAGTTTGCGAATTTGTTGCAACAATGTTGCTAGACTTTTTTGATATCAGAGGTAGTATTCATTATGAATTTGTACCAACTGGACAAACAGTTAACCAAGTTTACTATTTGGAAGCGCTGAAAAGGCTGCATGAAAAAGTTAGATGATCTGAACTTTTCGCCAACAATTCATGGCTCTTGTATCACGACAATGCACCAGCTTACATGGCACTGTCTGTGAGGGAGTGTTTAGCCAGTAAACAAATACAGTATAACCTTGGATTGTGAGTAGATTGGTTGTGTTCTGCAGGACGAGCAAACATTTCTAATACATTTTAACTTGGTAAATGAGCGATGTCTTGCAATACGAGTAGTTTTTTTCTGGAACGAATTATGCTCACAAACCAAGGTATTACTGTAACTGTATTGGAACACCCTCCCTACTCACCTGATCTGGTCCCCAATGACTTCCTTCTTTACCCAAAGATAAAGGAAATATTGAAAGGAAAACATTTTGATGACATTCAGGACATCAAGGGTAATACGATGACAGCTCTGATGGCCATTTCAGAAAGAGTTCCAAAATTGCTTTGAAGGGCAGACTAGGCGCTGGCATCAGTGCATAGCTTCCCAAGGGGAGTACTTCAAAGGTGACCATAATGATATTCAGCAATGAGGTATGTGGCACTTTTTCTAGGATGAGTTCGCAAACTTAATTGTCATACCTCATATAAGTATATGATGTTAATGTGAACTCTGGGTTCTCCAGTGATTCATCTGTTTTCCTAATCATTGTTTTCTGACCTCACAGATGTCACCATGTGTATGACAATGATTCACTTCCGATATATTACTGTCTTTTGGAACAAGGGCTGCTCTCAACGTATGGGGAGTAAAGTCTGTAGCTTTTCATGTGAATGTCACCTCCCAGGAGGATCAGGTAATATACCCAAAGCTGGGCTTTGAGATCTGGCTAGACAGGCCTAAAGAGTTTATGGTTGCAATTAAATCAAAGATGTTGGTGTTAATTTAGAAAGTGTTGAGAAATCATTATTGTACTGTATGGTAATTAAGTACAAGTGAAGCATAAAGAATAAACACTTTACTTAATTGACTGTAATTAGAATTATTTTAACACATCCAGAACAAGCACTTAATTCTCATTCTTTCCTATAAAACCAATTCCCATATTGACATTGTCTTCTGGCTCCACCCAGGATCTTTTTCTCAATTTATTTGTTTATTCTGTGGAGGAGGAAAAAATAATTTTCCTCCTACCTTTCTAAATTCTTCTGGCTGGACTAATAATCACACTAATATGAGGCATATTAGCAGGAGAAAATGTCCAAATTTATTGCATATGTACATGTGGGGGTCCCATAAATATATGAGACTAAAGGACAGATCCATGGGTCATTAAGGCTTATATGCCATCTTGAGCTAAGGAGAAAGGGGGGTTGTAGTTTGGGACTTCAAAGGGTAGGAAGGCAATTCACATGGAGATAGAAAAGCAAATGTTTGGTAAATAAATGTTTGCTGGGCCATCTTTATCAATGGGACACCAGAGGGCTTTGATCAAATGGGCCTTGCTAGGTTCCTCCCTGTCTATCACACCTGGTTCATATTAAACTATAGTTACCTATGATAATAGTTCCCTTCCTGGAGCAGCTCCTCTACCTAAATTCTTTTAGGGAGGGTCAAAGTTTCTTTCTGAGTCTTTTTTTTTTTTTTTTTAAAGAAGCACTTAAAAATAATCAGTATCCCAAAAGGCATATTTTGGGGTGATAAATGCTGTTTCCCCTCAATTTACTAAGTCATAGACCCTTAATCTGATGACTTCTATGCAGTAAAAGCGCCCTTAAATCCTGATTTCTTAGGTCCAAGGACTTAGGGAAGCTATGAAATTCGCACATAATTAAAAATGACCATATGTTCAGTGAGCAGGAATGACTAGAAATGATGAATATAATTTCTCTTCATTGTCATGGCAGACAAACCAAGCTGTGTCTGGAGCAGGGAGGAGAGGCATTGCTTCTGACAAGGCCTGGTCTGCTTTGATCTTGGGGTCCTCCTCACCACAGCTCCAGAGCTCAGCTGGAGTGAGAGAGGTATCACAGCTCTGGGGAGAGTGGATGGTGTCTGCCCCCCCCCCACCCCAACTGAGAGCATTTGGTCCCTGAATTAGCCTCTGGGCTCGCCCACCACCCTGGAGCCCCTTCTTCTCAGAGGGTGGGCCTGAAGGACATTGTTTCCCCAAACAGAGCCTTGGTTTTCTTCAAAGTTTAGATCCACTGCTTAATGCTGCAAAGATGGGTTTAGAATTACATGAGTAGAGGATGTTTAAGTGATTGTAATTCACTGAGCACACCATCATCCTTTGGCTCTATGTTGCATCCCACAGCATTTTAATGAGTCCACTTTGATCTTGGCTAAACCACTTTCCTGCCTTTGCTGATTATACAGCAATAGGACTATCTTGCTTAAATCTGGGTGAGTGTTACCTGGTTTCGGTGACCTGAGCACTTTTTTCTTTCCTTTCAAGTTTCTTTAGGTTTCACGCTTTAAGAGTCAGTGATACTTACATTTATCTATTTATCTATTGTTTTACAAATGAGCCATGGAAAAAAAGGAAAATGGGTTTGGAAATTATTCTCACATGACAGCCATAATGAAACTTACAAGGAAGAATGGCACATAAGGAGTAAGGAGCCCCTAAAAATTCTAAAGATTGAGAGAAAAAGAATAAACCCTCAAAAAATTAAGCCAACTGTAGTAAATTTTTAGTAGGAGGCCCAAAATAAATAAGCGAGGAATTTAAAAAATGTATTCACATCAGTACATGACAGCTTTTTTTCACATTATTAATATATTTGCATATGCTTTCATCAAAAGCTGCTTACTAAAACATATGCATTCAAAAGAGACATCCACAATATACTATAATATGTTTTCAAAAAGACAGCCTTCTGAGTTTGCCCCTAAAACCATTCTGTGAGTATAATTTACTTTTTCATAGTGAGTCCTATAAAAAGTTTGAAGAACACAAATTCAGTGGCCGATGATTCTTCAGTTTCTACTTGATCTCTCCTTTTATACAAACAGGGCTTCTCTAAGGAAGCCTCCTTGGCCAGCTCAACCAATTCATCCTATTGAAGTTACAGATTGAAAATGACCTGATCTGTTAATTGTACAATCTGTAATATAAGGTAATTTAAGCAGTTTCTACTCCACATATGTATATATGCATAAATGTAAATGGTCTAAATTGACTAGTAGAAACTGTGGACATGCTGGAAAGAACTCGTGTGTGATATTCGGGATAACTTGTGATATTCGGGATAACTTGAGTTCTGGTGTTGTCTCTGTAACTAACCTAGTGTGACCCTGGGCAGTTTATTTCCAGAAATTCTCCTAGTATGCTTCTCTGTTTCAGGGCCTGCTCTGGAGCCGGCATGAATTAACCTTGGTCCTTTTTAAATTAACTGCCCTCCTGGGATTCAAGGTCTTCTGGGTGGTTCTCACACTCCACTGTGCATTAGTCCCCTGGGGTGCTCATCATAACACAATGCTGGGCCTCACTCACCCTAGAGTTTCTGATTCAGTGGGTCTGGGCTGGGTAGAGAATTTGCATTTCTAACAAGTTTCCAGATGCTGCTGCTGCTGCTGGGTTTGGGGACCATGGTTTGAGAACCACTGATCTAATGGTTTAGCTGACACATCAGCGACCACAATTCAAAGAGTAGATGCTGTGATATAAGTATAAGTAATGTGCAGTGGGAAACAGGGTGTGGAGAAATGGGTCAAAAGAACAACTGGAGATCTGAGAAGCCCTCATGGAAGAGGGAGAGGTTACGCAGGATCTTGACAAGTGGTTCACACCTTGACAGGTAGGGCATTTTGGGGAATGGCACCATCCTAATCTCCTGAGGGGAGGGAGAATACGGAATGTATATGGAAGTAGGGCTGTAGAGTCCAGCATAAGTGGAGTGGAGGGTTGGTGTGGGGGAAGGAACAACTAGAAACAGATGGGATTGAGAATGAGAGAGCTGGAAAGTCAAACTGAACATGTTCTTGGGTTTTGGGTTTTGGATTTTGGCTGCGAGGGAACAGCATGATCACAGCCAGGCTTAAGAAGGGCGGTTCTGGCATTGTGATGGATAGCTTGGGAAGAGAACAGAGACTTCAGGAGAGCGAGTTAGGAATTACCAAGGCAGCCCCATCTGCAAGCGGGGGTGGCCTGAAGAAGAGCCCGAAGGTCAGAAAGATGCAGTTGCAGGATGGCTCTGCGCAGAAGCAGAGATTTGTAGTTGATTGGCTCCTGGGAATAAGGGAGAGGGAGAAGTCAAGGGAGACTGAGGGGTCAGGCCTGAGTTATTGGGGAAGAATGGTGGTGGCAGGATCCTTCAAGGGCAGTGGATGGGATAAGAAAATGAACCTCTTGGGGCCTTCGTTTCTTTAGGACCAGTCGCCCTTCGAGTCTTTTTGTGTGATTGCAATCAATGTTTTGAGGGTTGTTTAGCTTGTCTGAAATATTACAGAATGTATTTGTATGAAAAGTAAGTGGCACATATATAACAGGCACACATATAGTTGTTGATTGGTTGATCTGGGTTAAGCATTAGTTCTGACATCTTTACATCTGTAAATAGCCTTTTTGAGCTCTTCTTCATTTTGCTTTACATTTTCTTAGTATGTTGACTTGCTCTGCCCCCCGTTTTATATACTGTGCATGTGAACAGTTTTTGGTTCTATCTTCTATGCATGTGTTTAAATTGGTTTAACAGATATTTTAAACCTCTTTGACTCTCACATATTAATAATCATACCAGGTACTGAGATATTAGTATGCAATCTTGTCTTTCCCACTGGAGTATGAACTCCTTTTAAGCAAATAACATGTCTTATTCATTTTTGTCTTCCTCACTTCACTTGTAAGTCCTTATATAAAGTGGCCAGCAAATGTTTAAAGAATTGGATTGAACCATTCAGTAAAAGGCAATTACTGGTCTTTAGTGAGAGACAAAATAGTTCAGGCAATAAAAAGCAATAGTTTAAAGGGAAATGGAAATCCGTGTCTCTTGGGAAATAGAAAGAGGAAACGTTTAATTCAGTAGACTTTCAGGACTAGAATAGAAGATATCGAACACTTTAGGAACCAAAAGCAGAAGCCCATCAAAACGAGGAGAGTGTTTGACTCTGTCTTAAATTAGCCAGTGAAAACCTTGGGCCAGAACTTTGTGCTCTGGGCCTTAATTTCCTCATTTATGCAGCTGTGGTGGTAGTAAGTTACAGATTAAAAAAAAAATTTTATTGAGGAACAGTGTGTTTTTCCAGGACCCATCAGCTCCAAGTCAAGTAGTTGTTTCAATTTAGTTATGGAGGGTGTGGGGATCGAACTGGCAACTTTGGTGTTATGAGCACCGTGCTCTAACCAATGAGCTCACCGGCCACCCAAGTTACAGAATTTTATAACTCTCTGCCCACCCTTTAGGGGAGAATTCCAAGCAGAGGGAACAGCATAAGCAAAGCATCAGAGATGGGAAGGAACGTGAGGCAGGAGAGCGGGTGGAGGCCAGTTTCAGAGAAACCTGGACTCTATCCTATAGGAGAGTCTTGTGCCAGGTAGCTTACTTGAAATGCCATCTGGGTAGCAGGACTGTGGGCCAGCGAGAGTCACATGGGGAAGGAGGCATTATTGAGTTGGTCATTGCTAGGCAATTGGTTGCTGGATTCTGAAGGATCTTCTCAGGGGAAGTCTTGTGAGATGCACCTCCACACAGTTTACCTGGAGAAAAAAAGGGAGAAGCTTTTATCCATGTTTCTTGTCTCCCATCGATTAAACGCAGCCCCATTTTTCACAATGTGCATATCTGATTGCCAGGCGGGCGCCCGTGGGTGCTGCGTGAAGCAGCCTCAGAGGACCCTGGGCTGGAGAGGCCTGGTTAAGTGGCACTGGTGGGAAGCTGGCTGGATTCTTAATGGAACCGGATGCCATTGCAGTGGCAGGAATGCAAGATGTGTTTGAGGGGATTAGAAGTAGTGCATAAAACATGGCTGGTACAAGGAACTATTGAGAGACTTATAACAAAGGAGCCACCTAACCAGATTTATACAGTGGTGTGCTGGTAAAAGTGTACCAACCAGCTGTCCAGGACAATGAATGTGTGTGTGCGCATATAACAGCATGTCCTAGAATAACGTCATTTTGTTCAAGGTCGTTTCGTTATAATGTTGATGAGAAAAATAAATCTGTTCCCATCTGGGGCCTCTTTCTGTGTGGAGTTTGCCCCCTCTCCCCATGCCTGTGTGGGTTTTCTCCAGGTGCTGCTGTTTCTCCCCACGTCCCAGTGATGTGCATGTGAGGTGAATTGTCGTGTCTACGTTGTCCCAGTCTGAGTGAGTGAGTGAGTGCGTGTGTGTGTGTGTGTGAGTGTGAGTGTGTATGAGTGTGAGTGTGACAGTGGTCCTGCGATGGGAGGGCATCCTGTCCAGGGTGGGGTCCTACCCTGACGCTGAGCTGCTGGGAGAGGCTCTAGCTGCGCTTGACCCTGAACTAGAATAAGCAGGGTGGACAAGAATTCTCTTACTTGTTTTTACTAATCTTTCTTAAATGTATATATAGCTCACATTTATTTCCACTCAGAGTAGTAGGGGCTGGATGACCCCCAAATGCAATTCATACACCTTGGGAGTATGGTGGATCAGGAGGCTCCTGGCCTTTGGGTGTTGATCTGCACCAGCAGTCCTGCAAGGGGGAAAGGGGGTCTTCAGACAGACAGACAGACTGATGTGACTGTTTAATATTAGAAGTGTTTTGGGTCTTCATTTAGAAGTTTGGTGATAGTCTTGTGATCAGATATATGCCATAGGAACTTAACTCTTGCTTATATCAATTAGACTTTTGGGAAATTGGTTTTGTTGTATATTGTTTTGTTTAAAGTTGTAGTTTCTAAGAACCTATGGATGACGTTGAGTAGTTGCTACATATATGTCTATTATACATTTTACTGATGTAAACTATGTGTAGCACACAATTTACAAGTAATAGTAAAATATACTCTTTATCATAAATAGCTAATTGATTCTGATACGTTCGTGTTGGTTTTTCTGAACGTTCGTATTCATAGCCAGCCTATGGTTACAAGTGATGAGAGCGGGGAGTTGGTGTTTTCCTATTACTATATGGAGTGAAATGAAAGGGAAACAACGAAGGCTCGTCCCAGAACTTCATTTGCTCCTTAAGCACCTTCGGTATGAATTGGATAATACTACACAATATTTCCTCAGCTTTTGTTTCATTCACAGTATAACCACTAAAGGCACCACACATTTTATTAGCATTTTCTCCATCGCTTTCTTAGCCTAGACAATCAACAAAACAAAAATCAAGCTATGATTTGTAGAGTTTCTCAATTTCCATGTGAAAATATTCTCATTATGGCTGATTTCAAGTTACAGGGAATTGGGAAGAGAGGCACAGGAGCACAACATTATACAGTATTTACATTTACAGACAGGTGAAATAGACCTAAGCAACCTCAGAAGCATAGATATTATGAAAATGTACTAAAGTACATATATATATATATATATATATATATATATATACACACACACACACATATATATATATACATATATACATATATATGCTTTAAATATATACTAAATAAGTGACTAATTTTGAGTATTTAATACCTTTGGGTTTAACATAATTTATTTCATTGTAAGTTTATATAATTTAAAGTAATTGCTATATTTAACAACTGATTCATAAAATTCCTGAAAATTTGCCAATTGGTTCTCAGGAGGAGGGATGAACCACCCTGGAACTCTACTGGTTATGTCTCTAGAAGATCACTCTGGTAGCAATCTGTAGAAATTTTTCAAAGGGGAGTGGTCAGGGAGGCAGGCAAAATGTACCTGAGCTATGTTAGGGGTGAAAAGTAGGAGACAGACTTAGGAAATGTCTCCAGGCCCCGCCTGCACAAGGCTTCAAATGAAGTCGGGTTAATAGAGATAATGCACATTTCCCTGGTTTGTGTTTAAACATGGATGCCTTACCTGTGCTTGCAGAGCCCCGCCCTCTTTGTTGCCCTTTGCTTTGACTTCCTTGTTGATGACTAGCGGCCAAAGGGATGTGACAGTGAGGCCCCATCTGCCGTAGCTGTGGGTGCCTTCCTAGAGAACGGGGTCTGCGCCCATGAAGCCACTTCCGAGGCCTTGCTCTCCCAAGTTTTCAAATCTGGGGTATGGAGCTCCTGAAGGATGTTGAACTCTAGTGTGTGCCCCATAGAAATTTGTCTCCAGGAGCCTGAAGTTGCTGTGTTTGTTTTTCTGTGACTCACAGAGGCAATGAGGAAGACAGTCATTGACATGGCTTCCTGCTGCTGCTGACGGCAACAGCCTCAGCGGATCTGGAGCTGAGCAGGAAAACAGCCCCTCTTCTCTCTCCTGGCATGGCCCCTGGAAGTCACATCAGTCTGTCTGTCTGTCTGAAGGCCCCCTTGTCCCCTTGGGGATCTGCTGGTGCAAATCAATGCCCAAAGGCCAGGAACCCCCTGATCCAGCCATACTCCCAAGGTGTATGAATTGCATTTGGGGGTCATCCAGGCCCCACTACTCTTAGTAGAAAAATAAGGCAGATTAGATAAAAGGGTGGCGGTGGCCCCTGGGTGCATGGCAGAGCCAATAACTGAGGTATGGAATATGGAGGGTGGTACATGTGTGGTTGGGCTGTGGGAAGGGGAACTGAGATGAGAGACAAAGAAGTTTAATCATGTTCAGTTTTGAACTTGATAAAATAGGTGCCTGTGGGGCAGTTTAGTGGGTTCTGATCATTCAGTACTAAGAAGGGAAAGGAATGGTGGTATTGAGAGTAGTAAAGTTGGTGAAACTATGACTGTCTATATGACCCCTTCCTCATGGGGACATAGAATGAGGGAGTGTCGACAGGTAGACTAGCTAGAGCTGAGAACCCCAAGGGGCACCAGTGTTAAAAGGATAGTGTCCGGGTTAGGAGCCTAAGAACCAGACAGAGAGGAATGTCCAGGGAACTCTAAAAGGAAGGAAATGGCATGAACAAAGGAGGTGAGGCACGACAATTGCGGCTCATACTGAAAACAGTTTGACCCATTGTGTTTACACTTCTAGTTTCCCAAGTTTATTCAGACTCATGATTATGTCAACTTTGCTTTTCTTCTTCCCTCTAAAAGGAGTCAAAGACTGCTGCAGTATCATAAATGATCCAGGGCCAGGAAGACCTCTGACGCTTTTGCACAAGGTTAATACTTTGACCCACCCATTTATAGTCAGTGTGAGGAGAAAACAAATTTACTTTAAGCTAATGGTATGGGAAATGTCAACTTTTCCCTGTTTGATGTTTCTTACTGTTTTTCATATTAATCACTCCATTTCCCCTTTGGTCTCGGGACTGACAGTTGTCAGCTGTCTGGTGTGTCATGTAGTTTTTCACCATGATATAGTGACACCGTACAGCTCAAGTGAGCAAGGTTACCACCACCCATGTGTGCTACTCTTGGGCGTTATGTTCACGCACATCCAGAAAGCTCAGTGCTACTGAACTGAATTATAGGCTTTGTGATAACCATGTGGTTTGCATTCAGCAAAAAATATATCCCAGACATGCTCAAGGGTTGTTGGTTTGAGAGAAATTAGATGACTCCAGCATGAAAAGACAGAGCCTATCTGAAGAGATAGTGGAGTGAATTTTCTACAGCACAAATCTGTTGAATAAGTGGATTTGGATGTGACCACAGGCTTGCTATATGAAATTCTACTCCATGGGAATTCAAGTTAGTGGCTTTGTGAAGGCATTTATCGCAGACTGAAAACTTTTCTCGTAGCCTTTTGCCAATGCTTAGAAGCATGCAGAATAAAAATAGGCATTTACTGTGACTGTCTGCTTTAATCCTCTTAAACACTTAATGTGTCCCCACACACATAGTGCATATAGCGGCGAAATTAAGGATAGCTATTCTTTGTAATGTAGCAATTTAGGTGTGTTAATCTATAGCTAAAGGAATAGGAAAACGAGAAAAAATAGGAAACAGTCTTTACATCAATTAGGCATTATGTTTAGATGCAAGAATCAGACCCCCCCTCCCCTCCCTGAGATAGTGGCTTTATTTCTCCTGGAAGAGCAGTCTGCATGTAGGCAGTTGTGAGCTGGCATGATAGCTGCAGGAATCATCAGGCTCTCACCAGCTCTCTAATCTGCCATCTCCAGCTCATCCCCTTGTCCAAGATGGCTGCTGGAGCGCCACACATCATATTTACATTATAGGCAGAGAACGAAGAGGGAAGAAGGGCATGCCATCTCCCTTTAAAGATCTGTCTCAGAATTTCAACACTCCTACTTATAGCTCATTGGGCAGAGCTTAGGTATATAGCTATGTCTAGCTGCAGGCTTTGTGTTTAATTCACTTCATATCTTTAAATTATTATCAACCGTAGTTTTGGAAAACTTAACCCACAATCTTCTGTTCTCCTGGTCATTATTGCAAGAGATTGGGAGAGAGTTTGTATAAGAGTGAGATTCTTTAGGGTCTTTTTGGATGTTCCATGCTAAGAGGTCATTCTCTGTGTCTTGTAAGCAGTAAGAACTGTAATATCATGAATCAGCCAGGGTTTACCATAGAGGCAGAGCTAGTAGGTTATATAGATTAAGGGATGAATCTGTTAATGAATTGGCTGATTCAGTTGTGGGACTGCCTTAAAATGTTGAAATCTATAGGGCAAGCAGTCAAGAAATGAATATCATGGACTGGCTGGACCTCCAAGGACAGGACTAAAGTTTGGAGTTTCTGAATTCAGGGAAGACCAAAGTCCTCGTTTAAAAGCTTTTAGCTAATTATATCAGTTCCACTCAGTATAATCTCCCTTTTGACTAATTAAAGTCAACTGATTAGATATCTTAATTACATCTGCAAAATCCCTTCACAATAACACTGGATTAATGTTTGAGTAACTGGGAAAAGATGTGTTTGCTGCAAAATGGCTGCTGCCTTCCTTTACTCGAACTCCAGAAAGGGAATTCTGTAGTTAGGCCTGGCCAAGTTGACACTCCACAAAACCATCATATACTATTATTTAGTTGTCAAATAGAGAAATGGGGTAAAAACAAATCAGTGTTTCTTCATTTCTGATATTAAGACAGATAGTACACTGATACTTGGTAGCTAAAACAAGGACCTGGTATTACTGTGCATTTTTAACTTTTTTTTTTTTTTTTTTTACTGCTTTGTTTTCCCTCTCTGTTGATCACAGATAGCTAAGACTTTATTTTTGATGTTTTCATTAGGTAAGTAAAGAGCTTTGAGGCTCATCAGCCAGTGTGAACTCATCAAAGTTAACAGAACTTAAAGTTTGCTTTTAAACTAGTGGTAAGGTGTCTAATTTTTTAAAAGCACAAACATTTTTCTCATTTTTACTTTTTTGTCTTGTTTATACAGAGATATGAATGGACCCTTTTACTCTTTATTCAAACCAAAAATAGCTTTTGTAATTAAAGCAAAAGTAGCATTGCATATCTGGTTTTGTGATGAGACTCAGATGCTCATTAATCTTTTATTGAGCGTCCTCTATTGTTTTTTTAATAGGTTTATTGGGATATAATTCATGTTCTACAAAGTTTACCCTTTTAGAGTGTACAGCTCAGTGATTTTTAGTATACTCACAAAGTTGTGTATTGATCACCATTAATTCCGTGGCCTTATATTCTTTTATATTGAATATAGATATGAATGTCTTAAGACAAGTGAAGAATTTGAAAAACTCAGTTCTGTTGTCTGGTTTAAATTCACTTGAAAAAGAAATTGGTGACTTTTGGTAAGGGCAGATTGCAAATGTTTGGTCTTAATTTTGTGAGAATATGCATAAGGCCTTCATTATGGAATTTTTCTACCAAATTTAAGTATGTTATTCCCTCAGATGTAATTCAAAATCAAGGTATTCATTCATTTGTTTAGCAAGTATTTATTGAACCTTTACTTTGTGCCAAGTTCAGTGCTAGGGATGGGCAGTCCCAAGTCAAACGGTCAGGTAGGTGGAGAGACCGGTAAGTCATTCTGTTGGCCTTCTGAAGCCATCTTGACTGTAAGCTTGGGAGGCATGAATCCACTGGAGGTGGTGTCTCATAACCACGAATTTGCAGAAGGGGCTGGTTTCACAGCAGATAAGGGTCAAGTGGCTGAGCTCTTCTAAGAAGTGGACACAGATTCTGAGGAGCACAGTGAATGTCACTGTAGCTAGTGAGATAGGAATTGAAGGGGTCCCTCTGTGGTTTGCATGCTCACTTCCTTCAGATCTCTACTTAAATATCACCTATCAGAGAGGCCTTCCCTGTCCATCTCTCTAAAATAGAACCCTGTCCTGCTCCATCACTTTGTTCTGCTTTCTATCTCTTCTGAGCTCTCATATGTTATGTAGTTATTGGTTACTGCAGCATCCCCCAACCCCGCCACCCCATAAAAGCAGATATTTTGTTTTGTTTGCTGCTCTCTTCCCGATGCAGTGTCTGGTAACATGTCTGGTGCCATAGTTTGTGCATGAATGAAAGTTCTAAAAAAGATGCAAATTATAGAATTCTGTTTGTATGATTCCTTATGCAAACAAATTAATTTTCTTGATAAGCACTCCAGATCTTTTGGTATATACTGGAGGAGCCAGAAAAATATATGCACATATTAAGAGATGTTATCTATGTATTACTTTTCAAAGTTGAATTGAATTACGTAGCAATGTGTAATATGA